>NW_008824231.1:144171-166713 GCF_000699105.1 Pygoscelis adeliae
ACTTCTCTTTTTTCTTCTTTGTAAACACTTCCAGTTCATGCTACAGTTTTCACAAATAAATTTTGTAGTACTGCCACAGGCATGGACACTCATAAATTGGTCCGGTAGAATTAAGGATTTTTGTTTTAACTTCAAACAGTTTACTGTTTAGAATTCTGAGAGAAACTATCATTTTCAATTTACTGAATGAAAGTCATCTATTGAATGACAACTTTCTTATAATTAGGTGTGACATCTCCCACTGCAGCTAAGAACAGGTATTTTTCACTGAAAAAACTCAAAACCAGTTTTCTCTAGACCTTACTTTTTTGAAGAGATAAGCTGTATTCTTATTCACAGTCACCAGTTCCTGAAGTCCTTATTTATAAAAGCATCTCAGAGGGCTAAGTTTAGCACTGTTGTACATAAACAAATCCCATAGAAAATTAAGTATGGTTTGGAGTCTGGAGGAGTTAAGGGCCAACATAATTTTTAAAACAATGCTTATGTGCTTCTAAATTTGGGTCCTGCCACAGAGAATTGGTAACTTCTTGTGTTTAGGAAAAAGAAGACAGCAAAGGACATGTGGCACCAGATTCAGGTAGAGATAGTGGAAGTGGCATTTGCTCTGCTTTACTCTAAAAAACTAGCAAGTAGGCTTTTCCACCAAAGCTAGTCATCAAGAGAGTCTTTGTACAAGCCCTTTTCTAGAACGTGATTTCTCTGAGATACTTGAAATGTCCACATTACAAACAAGGGACCTAAGAAGGTCCTATTTTTCTCCATTAACTATAGAGGGAACTGTGATGACTAACCCGCATGGAAGTATCTAAACTGTAGACATCTAAATACGTTTAGGTGAATCTTACCCTGAGGACTGTGGTCCCTTTAGGTGTCAGTCCAGAAAAGGACCAAGATAATCCATGGAAGAACCTACAGATAAAATGTATTTGAAAGGAAGGGCGGACACAGTTGCCATAAGACAGAGAAATAATTAAAAAATTCAGATCTGAAGTCGCCAACATGTAGGCTGATGCCAAAGAGTAAGGGCAGAGGCAGGAGTCCCTGTTGTTGCCTGTTTGCTTTCCCCTTTGCCCAAGGGGGAAGGGCAGCTGTGTGCAGTAGTGCAGACTGGGAATAAAGGCTGATGTCCTACCAGTGGGGCAGTCTCAGCATCCCAGTTTCCAAGACAGCTGGGCAGAGCTGCAGTCCTTACATGTTTCCCTGAGGGTCTCACCAGGACAGCTGGTTTCACTGACACTGTTTTATTTGTGTTCCTGTACAGTTCATTCTTGGGCCAGCATCAGGTCATCCTTCTAATAATGCACTGGAAAGGCAGTAGGCCACGTTAGCTGACTCTTGGCATGTGCTGTTTTATAAAGACCCCAGTAGGTTTACATCAGTGTCTTTTACTTCTCTGTTTACTAGCCCTTTTTCTGCTTGGTGAACACATCTAAGTGAGTTTTCCTTTCTCCCTTTGCTGGTTAGGGAAGGAACCACTGATATTGAGCTCCACGTAAGAGAAAGGATTACCTATAAATTGCTTTTAGGACAGTATGTGCATGTCAGCACATTGGCTCAGGAAGAAAAGATGATGGTTAACAAACTATGTTTTGGGAAGGTCTATTTCATGTCCACCCAGAGGCCACATCAGCAATCCTTAACACAGTTTTACTCAAATGAGGCATAGCTTCAGGCCGTATATGTACATGATGCATTTTAAACTGCAGTGAACAAAATGGATGATACAAATCAAATGGTTTTGTGTCAGCCTTCCCTTACACAACGCTATTAAGACTGGCCAAGCAGGCTTCTGTTTGCCTGGCGTGTCATGAGAATGATGCATGTGTTTGTAGAGTATGTACCACTATGACATGGCTGACACTACTTTCTATCTCTTAGATACGCACGTGTATAGGAGAGACCACGAGTATGTTTTACATATGTTTGACTGGACTGTCTTACTTTTTTTACCCTACTCGGTAAAGAGGCTGGCTATAATTGCATGGTATTACTCACCTGCCCAGCAGCAAAAACTCTCCAGCGAGTCCCAGGCGCCTCATAGCCATTAAGAGTCCTCTCACAGTCATGCCTTCACAGAAGCAGGCAACTACTCTTGCCTTGGGCAGGTGGCTTCGAAGCTTTCGCAGCAGCTTGTCAAAGCTCTGTTCACCAGCATTGCTATAGATCTTGTAGGAATGTGCAATGCAGATCCCTTCCTTTGCCGCCATATCTTTGAAAGCTTCCATTCCACTTTCACCGTAGTTTCCTAAATACAAACAGAAACACATATGCAGATATTAAAATTTGCAGAAGCTTTTCATGCTTTGGAAACAGCAAATATTTTAAAGAATATGTAACATATCTGCATAGAGATCAGTGTACCGATCTTAACAAAATAACATTAACATTTTAATTTATTAATCCATTTTTTAAGTCAAGGTCAATGTATTTTCCCAGAAACCTCACTTCTGTTTAGGAGCCTGCACCTCTGTTGAAATCAAAGGCTGTTAGATACCTCAATACCTTTGAGGATCTGGTCTCAAATGTTTACAATAGTGTATGTATAAATTGCACAGCCTCTTCTGATTCTCTTCA
Organism: Pygoscelis adeliae; assembly: GCF_000699105.1. NCBI lineage: Eukaryota > Metazoa > Chordata > Aves > Sphenisciformes > Spheniscidae > Pygoscelis > Pygoscelis adeliae. The sequence goes on from NW_008824231.1 coordinate 146,749, forward strand.
GTTGACTAAATGTGGTCAAGTGCTCTGCGGTTTACTTCAGAAAATCTAAAAATATATGTTCAGAATAAATATTTTAAATATAAGCAAAACAAAACAATGACTCATAAGAACACGACTTTGTTCATAATGCAATCTGAAAAGCAAAATTTTTTTTAATTACACTGAAAGGTAAAACATCTTATGAAGAAAGAAATTCTGGTGACTCGGGAGAATGAATGGCATAATTGAGGATTAGCATTACAGAAACCACAGGATCACAGATGGACTAATTGTACTTCTGTGTTGTTTTTTTCTAAATTAAATATCTACCAACCCAACAGGAAAAACTTCATATTTTCTTTCTCTATTCTTCCCCCGTGGGATAAACTGATAATAAATATTAACAAATAGATACATTTATTGTTTTTTATTCTGTTTCACCATGGAAAATTCTTCATTGCTAGGCCTACATAAAAGCCACAGTGCTTGAACAGTGGGTGTACTGATGCCACTGACAATCATCCTGACCAGGATTGTCTCTCTGGTTCCCTGTGCTCCTCCATCTGGCTGTCTAAATCTGTTTCATGTCTCGTTTAAATAAGAAGGCCTTTGAGACAGGAATTTTTTCTCCAAAATATTGCTTTAACCCCTCAATAATATTCCATAGAAACACAGTCAGTAAATTAATAAAAGTGAGAGTGTTAAAGTAATGCTTTTGCAAGGAACTGCTGGTCCTTCACTTATTTCTGTTAGTTTGCAAATGGAAGAATCTGTAAGGAAAATGTTTTCTTTTACCAGCATATTTACAAGTATATAAAAGCTCTGAAGGTGAAAATGCAGTAAGAATCAGACAACTGGATTTGGGCTGTCATCTGGTTTTGTGACCTAGGGCATTGGAGCCACCAAGCATTCAGCTTGCCCACCTAGGGAATCGTCCCTGTCTTTCTGGTGCTAGAGTTTAGAGGCTGTATTAGGCTCAGCACTGCACATGAACATGAAAAACACCGTCTCTAGTTTGAAGATCTTACTATCTGAATAGCCGAAAGAAACAAAGAGCAGAAGAGAGGAAATAGCGTTACCTACATTTCACATCAGGAATGAATCACTGAGACCTTGAAATTTCCAAATGGTGCCCAACCAGAATGGCAACTTGAATGCAGATCTCCTTAGCTAATATGACTTTCATTTTCCTCCCTGCTGTGATCAGGCCTGATGGAAAAAACATTACTATGCAAATTGTGCCTGGACAAAATGTCATACGATTTTTAAACTCAGTTGTTGCAATGCTTCCTGGGAGTTGTAAATCATGTGCCTACTGCTTCCCCATGTGTCACGCTCTTAGGGCAAACTACGTTTCCTGTGATACATGAGCATCAAGTGATTCCCATGAGATGCTGAAACAGTTCAGCTAGAGGTCAAAAATGTGGTGCTTCATGAAAGATGTATTATAGCCTCAGAAGTCAGTCTGAAGGAAAAATGGGGGTCAGCCACATGTAACTCCCACTGGGCCCTGAGGCCATCTAAAATAAAATTAAGCTGTTTGACAGGAAATACACTGCTTTGTTTAAAATTATTCTCATTTAAGTCAATCTGGATCAACATTAAATGTTGTGTTTCATTTTTCCTAACAGAAAATAAAAAGGAAAAAAAAAATCATATCCAGCTTTGTCATAGAAGATGGAAGTTTGAGGAAAAGCTGTTCTATAGTATATCTCAAAGAGATTGAAATTCCAAAGACTTCATTTTCTGTCAAAAAATTGTCAATGGAAAATTCACGGCCAGGTCTTACAGAACTGGATCTCTTCAATGTTCCAGACACTGCACTCTTTGTTTGAAAGTGTTATAAACATACAAACGTATAAACATACAAACACCCTGAGTCTTGCTATAAAGCTGAGAATAGGTTTCATTACAGTACTGAAAAACAGTAGGTCTTGAAATGAACACAAAGTGCATTAACTCTTTTCCAGTCAAATAAAGGTTACCCTGGCATAAATGCCATGGACTCATCATGTATCAAGACAGGGAGATTTTGTGAAACCATACAGAAAGCAATGCGTCATCCAAAATGAGAGGAAACATGTTAAATTACCAAGGCCACTTAGCAAAGTGTTACGTTTTTAACATTTGGAAGAAAAACATCCTGGCAGTCCAAATCTGAGAGTGACTGAGTTCTCCAACTGGGAAAACTATAGCTGTATGGCATGAGCTCAAGAGATTTGATGAAAACAGAAAGCAGCTTTGCTTCAAGACACTCATACAAATACACTGGTGGAGCTCTTGTCATGATCATTGCTGATTAAACTCTACTTAATTAATTATTTATAGTAAATTCCCCTGTTGTGCAAGAAGTTTGATGAGGTATGTATATTTAATTTGAGCTATACTGTGGGGATAATGAACACTCCTTGATAGAAAAATAAATTCTTTTCTGCTAAAGTCCTTTGCACCATACTAGGATTAATTTCCTCTGAGCTATCTTTCTTTCTGTGGAAAAACTGTACGTGCATGAATCATAGAATCATAGAATCATAGAATCATTAAGGTTGGAAGAGACCTCCAAGATCATCGAGTCCAACCGTCAACCCAACAACACCATGCCCACTAAACCATGTCCCTAAGCGCCTCATCTACCCGTCTTTTAAATACTTCCAGGGATGGTGACTCAACCACTTCTCTGGGCAGCCTGTTCCAATGTTTAACTACTCTTTCAGTAAAGAAATTTTTCCTTACATCCAATCTAAACCTCCCCTGGCGCAACTTGAGGCCATAAAGGCCTATACATGAAGGTATACATGTAGCACTGAGGGAATGGGAGTAGGAAACTGGGTAAGTTACATTACATCATTTGCTTGAGGGTGAGATGTGAGGTTCACAGTGGAAGAGCATCTCCATGCTTTCTATATGGAACTGGGCTCCTCATGGACGTTTGGTTCTTGAACTGTGGCATTTCCACAGTAGTACTACTAAAATTGCCACAGCAAGAGCAAGTTTCCACTGACTGGGCAGTTCCCGCTCTTCAGCCAGGTCTGTGACACAAGGAGAAGGATATGGGGACTTTTGGGCTTGCACACATGGATGGACAAGGTGAGGACTTATGCAGCTTGACTCTGAGAATGAGTCTGTAGTTTCACTTCCAAGTGAAAATTAATTCAGAAGCCCTACGCTGGAACCAAAGCAACGTCTTCTATGAGTCCCCTGTGATGGAAGCTGCCTAGGTCCTGGCAATCTATCCACGTAGCTATTTTGTTTCTGTTTCTAAGTTTAAAGAAAGATCCTAAGGAAAAGTTAAACAGAAAGGAGGGATTGATTTACTTCTGCTTGGCTAGTTCCAGTTCAGCAGAAAAGACTCAACAAACAACACAACCTGGAAGTATGGTCAATTCAGCTCCTCCTCCCCAACCAAACTCCATCTCCATTTCAGTGTTTGGAAACCAGCACCTCTATATTGTGACTGGCTCTGCTGGAGGAGGTATCACAAGTTTTTACTGGATGTTCATGTCCTCTCGAAAGTTTTTCTGCTGGTGGCATAATCAGAGCTGCTGGCTGTTGATGGCTTTTGTAAATATGTCCTATGCTCATGGAAACAACTGGCAGCTGGGTTCTTTTAAAATGCCAGCCTGAATCCTGCATGTTGCTTACCTGAACGTTTGGCCCTAAGCCCAGTTCAAAAGCTACTCCCATATGTCTCTGCATGTTTAAAAAAAATTGATTATGTCATCATGCAAAAGACTTATGCCTGCTTCAGAGTTGGAATTTTGTTCAAAACTCAAGCATATGCGTCCCCACCTACAGTCTAACTATAACAATCTGTTAGTTCCACTTCCAATGAATCAGTACTAGAAACTATTAAGAAGCTTAAAAAGAACAGATTGTGCTTTTTTCCAGATGAAGCTTAATATAGTACAGTACATAATAATACCTCAATCTGATAGAAAAGGGTCAGGCAAACTGCAAACTGCTCTTGCTGCTCCTCCTGCCCAGCAGTTGAGCCAATTAAACTATCTAAACATAAACCATTAAGATCTTATCTGCATTACACAGCAAAACAACAAGGTTTTTAATCTCAAAATAATAAACAAAATACACTGACATCTGCTGTATCACACTAAAGGTTGTCAATATGAGACAAAAAGTCCCTACAGCCAAATGGAATAATGAACCACGTTTTCTCCTGCCCAGGGATTTTTGGGGTGTCACACATTTCTTTTTGAATGCAAGAGCTTTTTTACCATTAGCTGCACGTGCAAATTGTTATCAGGTAATTGTTAGGTTTATAAGAGAGTTTCAGTGAACATAGATGAGAATCAACCTTTAGGAGAGATTTAGGATGTAAAATTGCTTTGGGTAGAACACAGTGAAAATTCACAAAGAAAAAAGAAGAGGAGGCTGAAGTGAAATTGAAGAAATGCATTATGTCATTCATCTAGCTGGTAATAATCCTACCTACCACAAAGCGTATTTATTTAAGCAGAAGTGTTACCATCATTTTTATAGACAAGGAAGAACAAAACACAGAATAATATTCTATGCTGTATCTGAGCCACAGAAAAGAAGTCAAGTCAGGTTAAAATTCTCAGTAGATGTTTTGCAAGCAATACAGGGAACACAGAGCTTAATTTTTTACTAGCTTTAATTGGCATCAATAGAATGAACTTTGCCAGAAATACCTAAAAAAAATCTAAGTAGGTATAATTTTGAAAATGCATATGGGAGTAATGGAAGATATTTATGAAAGGCAACATGTTGGTTGATTTACCAGGATGATCTTCCAGAAAGTCAAGGATATGGGGGTGTAGAATAGTTTCCCAACCGGAAACGTTAGAAGTCTGTTTGAATGTTCCAATTCAAGTTAATCATGGCAAAATACCAATAGTACCTGCTACTACTGATACCTACTAGATATTGTCCATATTTAACTGCCACGACTGTATGACCCTTTTAAAGTTTCATCACTATTAAGAGTAGGGACATAATACCAAAACTCTTGAGCAGCTACAGCAACCACATGCCACTGATATAACATTACAAAAATCACAGCCTTCCTGGTACAGTTATGTCTGCAAATAGAGTGGGACAATAGAGCGTTATTTCATTCTGAAGGGTACAAACCAAATTAAATCAAATCACATGTGCCTGAAATTCTGGAGTTGTTTATGTGCACTAAAAAAAAGAAAAAAACTAACCTGTTTTCATTTTATCAAAATATTTTATTTAAATGATTTTAAATCGGATTTCAGTTTCTATATTAAGTATATATGTATAAAACAACAACAAATAAAATAAAAATGTCATTTTGAAAGCAGCCCATTAAAAAAAACCTTAAATGAGAATAATTCCTCAAAATATACTCCACTTAAACATCTCCAACCAGATCTTTTCTTTAATAATCACTCGGAGACTGGGCTGTTCCAGTTCAATTATCTTGAGTGCTAGGTAGAAACTTCAAGGCCTTTGAGCTCTTTCCTCATGAGATATTCAATCTGAAAGTCTTCATTTCATGGAAATATCTATATATGTACACACACACATTTCTAAGGATATTACTCTTTTTATAAACTAATCTCTAATGCAAGTAGACAAATGCTGCTCTGGTGAAAGGACACCAACCCAGAATAAGTCCTGCTAGGCTTTCCTCAGCATGACACCATGTGCTATCTCCAGCACCATGCCTCATTTGGAGCCGCACATTGAAACAGCTGTTATGAAGCTTCTTCATAGGGCCGCAGCAGAGCTGTGGCACAGCACAGTATGTAGCCAAGATGGAAGACCTCTTGATGAAAATATGGCCTGTTATATGCAATCAGTTTTCACACAAGTGGTGTTTTCCTGTGAGGTTATGTTCTTTGACAGGAGTTGTCAAGAAGGTTTATCTGTTGCTTCTCAAGCAAAACCAAGCGATCATGTCAACGGAAGGTTTCTCCAAAGGAACGACTACTCAAGCAAAGCAGCCAGGCAATGTTGGCTGGGCTCGGAGAGGTATCAGAGAACGAGAAACTAGCAAAGAAGCAGCACAGGGCAAAAATTCCCTCAGTGATTTATTTAAGAAAACTACCTACTCCATCCTTAAAATTGTTGTACCTGCTTTCCTTAAGCACAGACAAACTCAAAGTGAGTGCATGATCTAACAGCTAAGGCCTTATAAGGGACATAAAACACTGATAACTGCAGTTAGAACTCTGTCCTTAGCTATCTATATGATCATGGAGACCTCATATATCTATTTCCTTGGATGTTCATCTGTTCTATTCAAACTGAAAGCTCTTTGAACATCACTTATCAATTGCTAAGTGTTCATAAAACTCAGGCCCAGAAGGATTGCCTACATCACTGGTGGCTTGATAGATGAAGATAGTATAAGATGTGTCAATGTAAAGAAGCTTTAGTTGCCACAACATCATACTGGCTATGAACTTAATTTCCTCTTCTGTGAACAGTTTTGAGATTTTCAGTTTTGTACATTTGAGGACAAGAAATGTTTTCATAATCTCAAAACTATTAGCCAACCAAAAAACCCCACTTCTAGTCCTCTTAAAATTCAATTCAGTCTGATTGAAATGATTTGTTGAAATGATCTTATAATATTCAATTTAGATATTGACCATGTTATCATTTCTTATAAGCCTCATATCACCTTCTACAACATAAAATAAAACCAGAACATGCATTCTGAATCAGGAAACTAGTTTATTTTTACTTTGAAAATAATTAACTGAAATATTTTGACATTTAAAAATAAATACAACATGTTTAATTAAGAAATTAATTCAGCTCTTTTCTGTGAGGTTTTTAAGTTTCAGCTACTGGGTATTTTCTGACCAGAAGTTTTCATTCAAAGCTTTTTGGACCAGCTGCATTCATTAGATCTTTGTTTAAATAAATAATGTTTAAATTATTTTAGTGAGGTAATATACAATATACACAAAATATAACTGTACTTTATTAAATTAAATATATCTGTTCATTATCTCCTCATCTGAGAGAGCTCAGAAGTATCACTTTGATAGCAAAGTTTCTCTTCTCTTTCTCATCTCCTCTTGGCTATTTTAAAATAATAAATTCATTCCTCTTAAGAAAATGATGACCTAGTTTCACAGCTTAATGCACCTCAATTCTGTTTATTTTTAAATTATCACTTCATAACTTTAAAAGAAAGACTCCTTTAAACATTGCTGCTATGTGAAAACAGGGAACAGTCTGGAAACAACCTTTTCTCTATGATTCCTTTGATCCATCCTGCTAACTGGCATGTCTGCAGCTCTGTGGCCTTGTCCACTGAGCGATGTTTGAAGTCCTCCGTGATGTTAATGTCTGCTAAAGGATTTTAAGCTTGACAGCTTTTGCAGAAACATGCTGCCATCTCTGCCTGCTCTCCTTGTTTTCAGACTGGAGAGATTAAAAATTTTCTGTACTTCCTGTGTGTGAAATAGCTCTTTCTATCTATCTGACTTTCAGATATTTCCCTTAGATATTTCCTGTATCATTTAATCATTTCATTTCAAAATGAAATCATTAATGAAAACACAGCTCCTAGTGGACTCCAGGGATACTCTGACTTTTCATTCACTTTCATTTAGGGTTATACTTTTCTTTTTTTGTTTGGTGTTCAGATAGAAATGAGGGCATATGAGACTGACAATATTGGACTGGAGGATGTTCCTTTCAGGAGACAAATGCTGTGTCAGAAAGGAGAGGGCTTTGCAGTGGGAACACTTCGGTCTATGATCCTGTACCCTTCATTGTGGGCGTAGTGAATTCCCAAGGAATGCAGCTTGCCTGGGGCTTCTTCATTGGTATTTGGACCCAGTCCCAGTTCTGGCTTAGGCTATTAATTATTATATTTCTCAAAAGAGTTGGCCCCTTCTACAAGTGAACAACAAGTCGCACTTCTGTACATTCACAACCTGGAACATACCTTCATGTAATATTAATTCTTAACTCTGCAATGGTTTGCAACTGGTCTTTTCTGAAATACACTTGATGTCCTATTCTGCTGCTGCAGTAGATGAGCACTACCAGAAGTCACCCAGCAAAAAGAAGCATAATTCAGGGATTAGATAGACTCTGAAGGCCTTCAATTAATCTTTTGAATTTTCTGGTAAGTGTCTCTCTTTCTGCCCTCTCTCTCATGTGTGAAATGAAGGTAAAAATATTTTCCAGACTGTGGTGTTGTGAGAATAAATGCATTATCGATTGAGAGAAACTCAGATAATTACACTAATGAGGGCTACATTTATGTTGAACAGACTGAATGAAACCTGATAGTTTTGCCTCACAAAACCCCACATTTGTTTAGTTGTAACAATAACCACATTGTGTTTATTATAGCAATAATCACTCTGTATGTCTAACATCTGTTTTAATAATAAAACCTAATATTTCCCATGGTAATTGTAGATGATGGCAAAGCTACTCCAAAGACAGCACCTTAATTTCACTTTAACTGATTGTGCACATTCATATTCAGCACGTTCATTTGGGACAAGAGTGGATTTTGTGACTTTCCCAGTCTGAGCTCTGAGAGCAGTGCGGTCTATCAGGAATCCATGAATATTTAGAGTAGTAACTGGAAGGCAGATCTATGACTGCATTTCCCATGCGTGCTTGTCAAAAGATTTTGAAGGGGATAATATGAAGTTTCTTGGGGCATATTAATCATTCTTAAAGTATACTGTGTAGGATGAGAAGGCCTGTACTGTGTGACTAACTACTTCTTTGGAGATAGTCTCATTTTAGGAACATGTTGGATAATTGTTTCCTCTTGGCACATAGCAGAGATTGCATCTTAGAAGAATATTTGAAAAATGCATTTGAATATGTTAGAGGTACAGCTGGTTTTTGAATTGTAACTTCAGAGGGTATTACTAAGTAGGGGACTACCATCCTCAGCTTTTGGATGCAGAAACTGAAGAAGAAAAATATAACAATAGACCAGGGTTGAAGGCAAGAATATGATCACCTGAATTTCAGATTAAGCTACCCTAGGGCAAAAGAATAGTTAGTTATTAAATAATTACAGAATAATTTTTAGAAACTCTTTACAATGCTGGAGATTTCATGGCTACCTTGAACAAACTGTCCCAAGCCAAACTAGTCTTTTCATAAATTTTCCTTCATTAGTTCTTAACCTGTTCATCTGTGTTCCCTTTCAATTTAAGCCTATCATATCTTGTCCTATCAAATATGAGAATAGCTTCTCAAACTGATGTTTTCAGAAGTCCTTAACAGCTTTGAAGACAACCACCATGTCTCCACTTAATTTTCTTTTTTTTAAGACTAAACAAGTCCAGCTTTAATCTGGTGATCCTGTTTTCTACACTTCTTTTCATATTTCTGGTTTTCTTGTGGTTGATCTCCAATTAGTACATGTTGTCCATCCAGCATGATGTGCAGTTTTTGTGAAGATATGGTACTTTTCCATCTTGTACCTTGCCTGAGCAGGGTAGAATTGAAAGACTATTTCATATCTCTATGACATATTACCTCTTTGTATACTTTCAGTATGATATTTACCTTTTTTAACAATGGAATGACACTGTTGACTCAAGTTTATCTTGTGATCCATTTTAATCTTCTAGGTCTTGTTTTCTGCAGAACTGTTTCTCAGTCGATCATTCCTCATCCAGTATTTAAGCAGCAGATTATTCTGTTCTAGGAGCAGCTTCATCCAGCATGGTACTGTTTACAGATTCAATAACCATACTGTGTTTATCATAATTCAAATCAGTGTTGGAAATATCAATTAAAAATGGATTCAGGACAGATCTCTAAGAAGGCCATTGAGCTTATCTCTTCTGTTGGAAAGCTAACAAGTGAGAAACACAATTTGAATAAAGTTTTCAAGTCAGTTGTGCACCTAACACAGGGAAGTCTAGATTCATATCTTCTTATAAGAATGTTCATGTGTGATAATAAAAAAATTAATGATTTTAAGATACAGTCACTCATTCTTCACAAATGCTCTCAACTGGATGCCAGGTTGGCTTGTTATGATTTATTTTTGAAGAATATGCATTGTTCTTTCTTTATGACACCAGAAGGAAATCGCCCATTTCTTGCGAACGATTGTTTATTTGTTGCAGAAGTGAAATTAGGTTGCCTGAGCTCTTTCCTCACTTTCTTTTTCAAGGTAGGTAGTGTTACCTCATTTCAGTTTGTTGGAACCTTACACATATGCCAAATTTCTCCAGGAGAACCATTAAAGTCTTCAACACTGTTTCAATCTATTCAGCAAGGTAGATGAACCAGATATTTTGAGAATTTATCATTATCTAATCTCTAGAAATTTCTATAATTTCTGAATTCTTCTTTACTTATTCTAGCATGAGGTAGGGTATGACAGGCAGAATCTACGTACTTGAACAAAATGCAATCCTAAAATCCTTAAGCAACTGCTGCCTAGATTTGAAATTGTCACTATTTATCATCTTCTTCAAACTGAAGTCTCTGAGTACATGTAAGATGTCTCTATGTCAAATGAGTCACACATCCTGAATTATTTTTTGACCAGAAAGATCATTTTAATAGGATGGATAGATTGTGGTCTCACCTCTTTTGCATTATGTCTTTTCCACCCTCTTTCCAAGAAAAATAGGTTATACACTGATGTGTATGGCACTTTTTTTGAACACACTCAGGCTAAGGAAGGAATGAGACCTAAATTTTCAGGATGTCCTGGGACCATATTGTAGTTACTAGGCTATGATACAAAAAAGCTAGCCTCGTCCTCTACCCATGTCTTAAGAGAAAATAAAAGTCTATGTTCGTTATAAGGTTCAGACTGGAAACCAAGGGAACAGTAGTATTTAAAGATGCTGTGATCTGTATCTCTCTGTCCTGGTTTCAGCAGGGATAGAGTTAATTTCCTTCCTAGTAGCTGGTACAGCGCTGTGTTTTGGATTTAGGATGGGAACAAAGTTGATAACGCACCGATGTTTTAGTTGTTGCTAGGTAATGCTTACACTAGCCAAGGACTTTTCAGCTTCCCATGCTCTGCCGACTGAGAAGGCTGGAGGTGCACAAGAAGCTGGGAGGGGGCACAGCCAAACTGGCCAAAGAAACATTCCATACCATGTGACGTCATGCTCAGTACATAAACTGGGGAAAGCTGGCCGGGGGGGGGCTGCTGCTCGGGGACTGGCTGGGCATCAGTCAGCGGGTGGTGAGCAATTGTACTGTGCATCACTTGCTTTGTGTATTATTATTATTATCATATTATTATTATTATTATCATTTGATTTCAATTATTAAACTGTTTTTATCTCAACCCACGAGTTTTTCTCGCTTGTGCTCTTCCAATTCTCTCCCCCACCCCACCGGGGCAGGGGGGGAGTGAGCGAGCGGCTGCGTGGTGCTTAGTTGCTGACTCATCATAAACCATGACACTCTCTTTTTCTCTTGTGCATTCTTAACACAAAGATTTTCTGAACCACATGTTGAAGTATCTTGCTTTATTCAGATATTAGACAGAGAGCTTGGGTACCAAACACAGAGCTAGGTATCCCAAGGACCAGGAACCTAAAAGTACAGACTTTGCAATATATGCTTCTGAGACAGATACATTCCTTAGTGCATCTAGCCTGAAATCTTTCTGGAAGACAACAGCTGTAGCTGAATATAGTTTGATCTTTTGGCAATTTAGGACTTTATTTAAGTTTCTGGTCCTCTGCCTATAACAGTATCGGTCCCTAGCCTCCATTTATCTTTTTCCATCTTATTTTTTCGGGGGGGAGGTTGTTTATGTAATCCATGACATAATAAACTGGAAAATTAGGCTTGCCAATGTGATGCCCATCTACAAGAAGGGCCGGAAGGAGAATCTGGGGAACTACAGGCCTGTCAGCCTGACCTCAGTGCTGGGGAAGATTATGGAGGGGCTCAAAAGGCATGTGCAGGACAACCAGGGGATCAGGCCCAGCCTGCACGGGTTCATGAAAGGCAGGTTGTGCTTGACCAACCTGATCTCCTTCTATGACCAGGTGACCCACGTAGTGGATGAGGGAAAGGCTGTGGATGTGGTCTACCTGGACTTCAGTAAGGCCTTTGACACTGTCAGGGGAGGTTTAGATTGGATGTGAGGAAAAATTTCTTTACTGAAGGAGTGGTTAAACATTGGAAGAGGCTGCCCAGGGAAGTGGTTGAGTCACCATCCCTGGAGGTATTTAAAAGATGTGTAGATGAGATGCTTAGGTACATGGTTTAGTGGGCATGGTGTTGTTGGGTTGACGGTTGGACTCGATGATCTTAGAGGTCTTTTCCAACCTTAATGATTCTATGATTCTATGATTCTATGATTCTATGAAAATAAACTAGAAAAAATATAGAAATTGTAAAATAAATAGTTAGTTGGGAGAAATTTTGAACTCAAATTTCTGACATATTTATAGTTTTATTAAATATTTCCCTCTATAGTATCTAACTGACTGATCCAATATCAGAGTAACAAAACATAAGCACACTCATCTACTGAAAAGAAAACGGCACTGAAAAAAACCCAAACTGTCCCACCTTCAGGCAATGAAACAAGTGGGCAAATTAATCTATCTGGGCATGGACTGAAATTGCCAGGCTGTTTTACATGGGCCATCAAATGACTATTAAGATATTCCTCCTCCACCCCATTACTACATATTACGCCATTATATTAGTAAAAGAACAGGAGTGTTAGACTTGATGTCTCTTCATTCCCTTTTGAAATAATAATTACTTTCACCATGTTTAGGAGCCATGCCATATTTTTCATGAGCAAATGTATTTTGTTCAAGAAGGTTCTCTGTAACCTGAATGCCAATGCTGGGGGCAGGGATAGCACAAAGGGGAACTGATCCTATAGTACAGTTGACATTACACTGCAAGTTTCAGCATTTGCAGGATCAGCATTGGCACTTGGCACGGCAGATTAATGAGTGTTCAGAGCATTCAGGAAGATCAGTCTGTGCTCAATTAGCTGGATCTCCCTGTCAGGTGCCCTTTAATCAGCATAATTTCAAGGATGCCAGTGACGGTAATGTGCTGGAAATGTGCTTTGGGCACTGCTGTTGCTTTACATGCTGCCATTGTTTGCTTAGGTGTTGGAGGGAAAACCATCAACAAAATGCTTACAGACAGCAACACTGCAGATAGGTTTTGCCTAGGCGGGCATTTAAAAATATATGTAGTTATTCTAGACCACTGGGTTCTCCTTGAAGGACATGGAATAGAAGCCTTTTGGCCAACAAGCAGATGGCAAAATGATCAGAAGACCTGAAACTCTTTTTGACTGTGAGATGCTCAAGTTCAAAGATGATGGCCTCATGTGATGTGCTAAACACTGTCATCTATCATATTTAGCTTCTTCCTTAATGATCTGGAGAGGGACTAATCAATTTTAATGAAACTTGCAAATGACTTTGAACTGGACATTGTAGAGGATGCCAGCCAGGATACAGAAACATTGCAAAGCTTTCTAAAGATATTGTTGACTTGGCTAGAAATTTGGGAAAAGAAACAGGCTCACCTTGTGATCCTTAAATTAAAAATTCTGGACTGGGTGGAAGGATAATAACAAAAGCAACAGAGAAAGCAGAAAGAAAATAAGGCATAGTTTTGCATAGTTTTGCAATAAGATATGATTAAGTAAATATGCAAGCAACATGTCTCTCTGTATTTTGTTTTATTGTTTTTTAATTGTTAGCTTAGACTTTGGGAAAAAAATGTGATTTCTGTCACTCCAAACTGCTTGCAAGAAAGTTCATTTTTCTGAATGTTTTTTCCTTGGGGAAAAAAGCTAATTATTGGACCTTTATTCCCCAAACTGCCAGTAAAGTTCTCTCATTAAGACCCTTAGAAAGGATGTTGGAAATACAATCTCAGTTCCCTCTGACTGAGGAGTATCTGATCTGTATCTTCCACTGTCAGTAGCCTACATACCATGTCGAAACGTAGTCTGGGATTGGTTCTCTTAATCTTTCTTGGTGGTACTTGCTCATTTTTTATTAAAATTGTATTTTTGCTTTGATTTTCCCTATAGTTGATCAGCAATGCTGAATTTTGTGATCCAGAAATCTCCCCAGAACTTTTTCTGGACCAATTGTATCAACAAAACTTTCAACTTTACACATGTAGTCTCTTGTAAACTACAGAATATGAGACAGCAGGATGTTCACTCACAGCATGCCAGAAGTTGTCATGGGAGTTGATATGTTAACTATAGGGCATGAAATACCATCCGTTTCCTAGAACAATAAGGTACAAATGCAAATATTTAAAATATACAAATAATTTGGAAAATAATTGTGGTAACTACTAGCAGGAAAAAGAAAACAAAAATGTAAGCTTAAAAATAATATCCCCTACATGAAATGAGTCACAAAATACATGGCAAGGGTCTTAAAAGCTGTGAATTAAGGACTAAGTTTTAGTTTAATTTTTGTGTGGAGTCTAGCTTGATAAGATCACTGCAGAGGTAGTTATAAGTACTTCTATATCTGGAATAATAATAATAATAATAATAATAATAATAATGTCATCACTGGTAATAGTACTTGAAGCAAGAAAACGGGAAAAGTAAAGAACACTACTTAAATCATTTGTAAACTGCCTCTAAAATGCTAAATTAAAGTTTTTTAAAAACAATGGCTATACTTTTTACCATATATTAACTTTGACATCATTTTTAATGGGAAAAGTTGATCTTATTGCTTCAGAAATGTCAGCCTGTCTTATTTTAGTTCATTTCCTTTAGACCAAAATAATAGAATATAGATTTTATTGTGCACTATAATATATGATGCATATTGCAGGTAAATTTCTTTTGTGTTGTAAAGCACGCATTACGTTTCTATATAGCTGAAATCAGATATGTTATAATAAAGTACAAATTAACCAAATTAACAAAAACATTCAAATGATCCCATTAAACAAAACATTCCTGTAATGCTGAAGCAAAATATTTTAATGTTTTGTAGGTTTTTTTCTTTAGACAATTGCCATTTTTTAAGGAATTAAAAATTTCTACTTTTCCTTCAGAGCTGGAATTTTAAAAAGTCAGAATATTAGAAATTTGATTCCCATCAATCTCTGATGCTAATTTTTATCTTAATTGCAGAACAGACATGTATTTTTTAAAAGGCTAGAAAGTTCTGTAATGTTACATCCCTTTTACAGGTATACCCAAAGGTCACAATTAGGTCTAAAAGACTGTGGCAGGAAACTTTCCCTGTGTGTTTTTACGAATGAATCTGAAATCTAAACCTGCCTGGACTTAGTTTAATTTGAACTATAACTAAGGAGCACACCGAAAGAAAAGGCAGGGAATAGACTGAGATATTAAAGGGTTTTTTTCCTCTGTCCATATTTAAAGCTTCCTCAGAGCTTCATTTTCGTTTTTACCTTTTCAAAAACATTAACTCACAAGGCTCTTGCAAACCTCATAGACCTGTTTAAACACCTGATACTGAATTTGGTGACAGTGTTCACCAACAATGAAGCGCTTCATTATAAAATGCCTTTTATAAAAATCCCCAGGGTAAATCCCAGGAGGAGGGAGAAAAGAAATAAAATAAAAAATAATAAAAGAACAAAACCAAACCAGCCTTAGTCTCTGGAATTTTTTTAAGTACTGCTTACAAAGAAATGACAGCGTTCTTCAGGATTTCAGCCCCAGGTTAGGTTTAATCTGCGCTCCCTATCAGACGCAAGACTCAGGGCTGACTGAGGAAGTCAAAGTCCTTTTCATCACATATACATGCTGCACATTGTATTGATTTCAGATATTAATGGAGATCATAAAAATCAAGCCACACCACAGCAGCAATCAGTTTTCAGAATAGTCTGACCATGGTGCACTGTAACAGGCAGTGTTCATATGAGGCGATAACCAAAGGAAACTTCACAAAAGTACAAAGGTGGCACAAATATGTAACAGAGAAGAGAGAAAGAAAGAGGGAGACAGAAAGGGGTAGGGGGAAGATTTTCTACTAATTACTTTGCTGATAAAACGATGTTGTGTAATGTATTTATATCCTTCAACTGTGTATCTTTAATTACTATTATTATGAATACAACTAGTACTAAATATTGCTTGGTGACCCCAGCTAAGATCTTGTCCTCACCATGTTAAGCATGACACAAAGAAGGGTAAGAGAGTCCCTTTTCTAAAATAGGTAATTCTAATTAGACAAGAAAAACAAAGAATGAGAATGGAAATAAAGCCACATGAAATAAAAGGACTTGCAAAATGTCAGGCAACTGATTATTTATAAAGGAAGGATAGATGGATTGTCCCCTATAGCACTTGCTAGATGGGATCTTAACCCTGTTACCTGGGATCTTAACAGTCATCCCCTGGGAACTGTTTGTGTTCCATCCATGGAGTGGAAGCAGCAGCTGCAGGAGATGATACATCTTACACATCTTTTTTTCTAGAATGAGGGGGCTAGGGTTGTAGAGTGTATAATTCAGTTTGGTTAGTTGTCTTATTTTCAGATATCCAAAGAATCCCACACAAAACATGCTAAATCATAGAATCATAAAATCATGCAATAGTTTGAGTTGGAAGGGACCTTCAAAGATCATCTAGTCCAACCTCCCTGCCATGGGTAGGAACATCTTCCACTAGACCAGGTTGCTCAAAGCCCCTTCCAGCCTGACTTTGAACACTTCCAGGGATGGGGCATCCACAACTTCTCTGGGAAACCTCTTCCAGTGTCTCACCACCCTCATCATAAATTATGTCTTCCTTATGTCCAATCTAAATCTATCCTCTTTCAGTTTAAAACCATTACCCCTTGTCCTGTCACTACAGGTCCTGGTAAAAAGTTTCTCTCTGTCTTTCTTATAAGCCCCCTTTACATATTGCAAGGCTGCAATAAGGTCTCCCTGGAGCCTTCACTTCTCCAGGCTGAACAATCCCAACTCTCTCAGCCTTTCTTCATAGCAGAGGTGTTCCATCCCCCTGACCATTTTCGTGACCCTCCTCTGGACCTGCTCCAACAGGTCCGTGTCTTTCCTGTGCTGAGGGCTCCAGAGCTGGACGCAGTACTGCAGGTGGGGTCTCACCAGAGCAGAGGAGAGGGGCAGAATCCCCTCCCTCGACCTGCTGGCCACGCTTCTTCTGATGCAGCCAGGATACACTTGGCCTTCTGGGCTGCGAGCGCACATTGCTGGCTCATGTCCAGCTTTTCATCTACCAGTACCCTCAAGTCCTTCCATAAAACTGTTTTTCAACACACGAGAGCAATAAGTCTTTAGCTTGGGGTTATTCCTCCAGAATCAGACAGGGCTGTGCTCCTAACAAAATGAAAGACCATCAACAAATGACTTTAAGTACACCACAACCCACAGCTTCTCACCCTGCAGTCAGGGAATTCTCCTAAAAGATAACTGATTTTGGGAAGAGGAGAGGGGACTGAAGCCCAGATCTGCTGCTCGCCAGTTGAGTACCTTGACCACTGAACCACTGACTAAAATAGGAATAGCTCTGCCTTTCTAATTTGTTAATCTATTTCCAAGAAAGTCCTCCCTCCCTCTCCTCACAGGAGAAAACGTCTTGATTTGCAATGTATTTTTGGACCAAATATGCAATGCATTTTTGGACCAGGAAAAGATTGTTTCTCACCTTTAAAAATAAATTTCCAGCTCTAGTGAAAGCTTCATCAAGGAAATTATTTAGTTTCCCAATTCAGGGCAAGAAACTGAGCCAGAGAATAAATCCAATACTAGGTTTAGGAAATTTTAGTCTATTAAGTTCCAATGAAAGAACCTAAGATATTTAGAAAATCTTATTTTGGGAGACCTTTTTTCTCATGTTTCTGTGAACTTGCTTGGTTCCACTGGCTGATTGGGCATTAGGGGAAAATAAAAAAAAAAAGAAAAAATCTTCTAGGGATATTTTGTAAACAATAGGTGATAGACTACTTCCTTTATCTTCTTTTAGATGGTCCGGTACCAGCTCTGAAGATTTAATGGGTTTATTACGGAGTGACTGGTATCCCTTTCACTACTGAAGTTACAGCCAAAACTGTTATTAATCGAATTTTGATCACTTGTTTAAGCCAAAGAAAAAAAAAAATCTTCAAACTAGAAGTCATTTAAGAATTATCAGTGACAAGTAGACTTTGTTTGAATAATTTTAAGTAAATTGGAATCCTTTGCAAACTATTTGTTTGAGGTATACTGGGTTTTCTAAGGACTTTTTTTCTCTCTTTTAGCCAAATGTAATGACAATTACTATAAAAATTTAAAACATAAACAGATTTTATTGTCCCTGCCAAACTCCAATAAATTGCAGTGTTATTTTTTAACCAGTGCACTGTTCATTGAGTACACAATCGAAGTTATTTAGATATAAAAATAAAAAGATTATTAGGTCAATCTTCACATCTGTCTTGAAGTGTGAAGACAGGATATCATATGAGAAGTCCTCATTTGATCAGTGTATTGCTTATTTGTGTTGAGTTTGATAGGGAGTATATCGGATCAGATTTTCCTGACAAGTTCATGTCAACAGATAACAATTTCAGCTGAGGTTATTCTCATCTACTAGGATTTCAATGCTATATGAAACTTGTGCAAGCATTTAGTGCAAAGATGGATTTTTCATTATTGATGCAGAAAATACAAATGTTTGATTTGAAGCATTGTTGGAATACAGAGATGAGTCAACCTGTAATTTGCAAAAATTAGAACAAAGACGTTGATTCTTTTTGGCTATGCAATTTCCTTGCAGTACTTTCCATGCCAACAGTAAGGAAATACATTTCTTACTCTTCAACCACTATTAAGTAATTGAACAACCACTATTGACTAGTTGGACCATTGGTAGATATTATCTAATCCTTCATTATTGTAAGCTGATGACTCTTCCAGACTGGTTATCGTTAATTTTAAGTAGCTAGGTCAAAAATTGTCCTCTTATTTCGGTATGATTTAGGTGCATGTTGCCTTCATAGCCCTTTACATCCATGTGTCCAAATCCTAAGCCTCAGTTAAACATTTCTCCCTTCAAATGACTCCATCATTACAAAACTGATTCTAGATGATGTTACGCAGTTTAAACAAACTTTCAACATAAAGGCAAAGAAAGACAGCACCTCCATATTTGAGGTGCATAACAGAATTTCACCCTGTATCTTTCCTTGAGTCAGTTACACCTAAAGCTCATTTTCCATTCTTATTTGAGGACATAAAGACCCCATTGCCTTCCTTTGCAGTTTGGCCCCAGTTATTCATCCTCAGTCTTAAACAAATATTTCTCCAACAGCTTTTACATTGTCTTCATAATAAATGAGCATTTCTCTTGTCAAATTCAAAGAAATACTAGTTAAAAAACAGGTCAGTTCTTGTGACAAACTTCTCTGATTTTTCAGACCTCTTTGCTTTTCTAATTGCCTCATCAACTGTAATGGTGTGTTTGCTTAAAAAAGGCCACAACAGTGTTGAATGTTGCTGTTATGAAATGTATTAGCATTTCAAACTGAGCAGACCAAGCCGCTGAACACATCACAGCTGACTGCTCAAATGGTACGAGGACTAATGGACCACAATGAGCAGGTATCACAGCATGTTAATCTCAGTGTAAAATAGATCTGAGTTTAAGTAATGATGCTCCCACTTGGACCAGATTCCAAAATTAGTGCAGAAAGCAGCAAGCTTTCTGATCTGGTGCCAGGTTGTCAGGCACTGCCTTGAACAGATGTTCCCTATGGAATTTATTATATGAAAGAAGGAACACCAGTTAATCTGATTTACAAGGTTATGCATAATATTTCTGCACCACAGATTTCCAATTTGTTATAAGCAAACAGCTTTAACTCTCCAATAAATACATTTGAGAAGATTTGCACTGGGCTTTGTCGGTATGTATAGGAAAAGCTGCTTTGCATAGCGTGTGAAATGATTTGTAATTCTGAAAAGTACATGAATAATGTGGGTAATTTTAACCAAAGGCTGCAATAAGCTGTATAAATTAGGTTCGTAAGTCAAAATAACATTAAAAAGGCTGGAAGG
>NW_008824231.1:166742-175249 GCF_000699105.1 Pygoscelis adeliae
CTCCAAATGATCGGGTGCATCCCTATGTGTGTCTGTGTGTGAGTGAACTCATGCGTGTTTGTCAGTTTATCATTGCCATATATTGCAGTATGAATAACACTTTTTTTTGCTTTTGGGTATGGTTCCTGCATAAAACTTAATGATGTTATGTTGATTTCATCTCAGTATAAGCAGTTTAAGGCAGTAAATCCTGATTGAAATTCTGCAAACAAAATAGATCTGTCTTTACTGTTTTTGTTTGTGGGGTGCAAAAGAAAAAAATGAAATTTTACTTTTTTTTTTCCTCACCAGTGAACTACATGCTTTATGGGATTTATTTGGGTATCCACTAATATTTTTGTTATCCCCATTTTGCCTGCAATACACTATTATGTGATAGTGCCTTGTTCTGAAACCAAAGTCTGATTTCTTTCAACCTCCTCTCTCCTTTTGAAAAGATTGTATATTTAAACTTTCCCATGAAATTTCCAAGCTGATTTCCAGCATCTGAAGGTTTCAAAGAGAAAAGGACCTGCTGTGATCAGCTTGTTGTCATCTTTCACAACAATAGCAATGGATTTTTTTGTTTCCACAAAATTAGTTACTTGCATTTGGTTTAAAAGAATTCTTCAGAATTCTTTTTGAGAGAAACAAAAATACAGGGAGTTATTGTTTTCTCTGGGGTCTAATAAAATCAATTTACTAGTAAGGTCTACAACTCAAAATCATGCCTCTAACCTCATATTCAGGTAATAACCAGGAGGGTGTCTGCTAGAATGTCTTGCTGGCAATGTCCCTGCAAAGCTGCGTAATACAGTCTCTTGAACATGGCATGATGAGTCCTCACCTTTCTGTAAGGCACAGGACCTGGACTAATGACAGTGGGGACACAGCAAAGTTCCTCCAGCATTCTGAGCTACTGCAGAAAATAACCATGCAGTACTCAGCAACTAATTAGCAGGGGAATAACGAGGGGACAAACTAGGATTTTAGAGCCTTGAGGAAGATTTTTGTTTGTGTCTGTGGAAAGTGCAGTCAGTATCATCTATTGCAACTGGAACTTGATTAGTGTTCAGAGAATCCAAAGTGACACTGTTCACTCTTTGCTGTCATTCACAGCTGCTTTGCTATTATCTGCTTCACTGTAATGCACAGAAGCCAGGATCAAAGGATCATGATCTATTGTACTAATCACTGTGAATACAAATGAAAGACTTTTTCAGTCTCAAAGTGTCTAAAATACGATACAACAGGAAAAGGCAATAGTTGGAAAAAACAAAAAACAGTGGGAGATGGGAGAAGCAAAATAATAAAAGAAAAAATTAATATGTTTTGCACAGAAGTCAGAATTTCTACTCAGATTTCCCCCCTGAAAACAGAAAAGCATAAGACCATGGTGTGCAAGTGGGTGGACTGAAAAGCAAAGTAAGATGCAGCTGCTGCTTTGAAGATGTGCTGCCAGTCTGTACAAACAGTGTGTTGTACTACCACTTAATAACTGTTCTGCTTACTTTCACTGCTCAGTTTAAAATGTATTTCTTATAGCCAGACATGAAGGATCTCCAGCAGCATTACTATCAAAGGTGAGCATTCTTGTGTCTTCATCCAATTCTTCACCAAATCCTGCCTTCAGAAACCTGCCTTCCATAAATTTTTATTCCTCAGCCATCCCTGCTTATCCCTGAAACTTTTTAAACTTAAAAACCTCCTTTCTCTCGATGGCTTTTCTGCTGCCCACATACAAAATAAATCTGTACCTCTGACTATGACTTCTATGAAGTCCAGGGGGAAAGTGTTTTTGCTGTGGTTATGGACTGTGTCTGATTTTTGCTTAGTTCCCAGTACTGCTATGGACACCTTGAGGAACTCAGGGAAATAACTGAACTTTCTGTATTGTACATGAATACTGCCTGTGAAGAGGTTAAATACGTGGTAGCCAGATAATGAAAAAGTGGAAGAAGTTGACCATAGTTACTGGAACTTTTACTTGCTAACTGTGGTGTTGGGAGGAAGGGAATAGAGCACATCCAAAAGATTTGTCCTAAGGCAAATAGCACACTTCATGTAGTGCCTGGGGGGGAAGGAAGTGCCTTCAGCCACCCAGGCTCACGGGCTTCCTGCAGCACCAGAAATAATGATACCTGTGTAACCTGCTGAGCTAGGATTCACCTCTTATAACTCCAGACATTTATATTGTAGACATTTGGCTAGATGAATGCCACCTCTGAAGGCATCACACAGTGTCTTGCTCTTCCTGTCTCTCCTCCTGTCCTTGATTTGAAGTCCAAGTTCTACTCTTCACCTTTTTATTAACATTAGCATTGGTTAGCAATTCTCCATCCAAATAACGCCGCTTCCAGAATCTAATCCACACAGAGGAATTGAGTTGAGACACTCCAAATTATCACTTCTGTGGGCCATAAAAAAAGTTCATTTTAATTCTGAGTAGACTATAAACAAAGTCAATCCCATGAGGACTTGCATCTTTATTCAGGTTGAAAAGCTAATGGGGTTTTGGTCCAACTCCATTTATTTAATGTTCCTCAAGAAACTTTGGTCCTTACTGATGCTGCTATTAGCATCAACAGAACTCTAAAAGGAAACTCAATAAAGCTGAGTAAAATTATCAGAATAAAATTAGAATATTCTTGAGATAAAACAAGAATAGCTCAAACTGATAGAGGAAAAAAATAACACCCAGAAACAGGGGAACTGAACTAATTAAACCATGAAGAAAACAATGCTAAATCTATTTCCCCAAATTGATAATAATTAGTAGTAATAACTTTCACTTATATTGAATGAGTCACCCAAGGATCTCTAAGTGCTAGTTAAAAACAAATGTTAATTTTTCCTCATGCTCACAGCTTTGGAACCTGAAACACAATATGGTTAAGTAAATGCTCTAAACTCTTTCTCTAAGCTATTGACAGAGTACAGAAACTGTCACAGTCCATTGCTTCCCAAATCTTAGCCCTGATCTGTTCTCTGTCAGTGTTTTACTGAAAATCGGAGAAATCTTTGAGAACGATCATGCACACAAGCTACATTAATGTAGCATCAAGGCCAAAGCAGCATGGTATTTTGTACTTCATACCTGTACTCTTTTGTACAGATATGAAGTGCTGTGTGAAGTCCTGATTAAGCAGGAAACCCTTTCCTCTCTAACTCTGCTGCCCTATGGCTTTGTATGAAGTAAAGGTCTAGTCATTAATACGCATCAGAGAAGTAGGAGTTAGGCAAAAATGAAGGGGCGTGTGGTTATTCTAGTCACATAGCACCATGAAAAGCAAAGGGCAGCATGATGGTTTCAGAAAACTGAAGATAATCACTGCTTAATTTCTGCTCATTATTCAGGTGAGGCACAGATGGCCCTCAAGGGCTGTTCCAAAATATCAATTACAATAAACCTTAAATAATTAATCAATCAATCAATCAGCTATATAATGCATATGAAACTAAGCTGTTTTGCAGTACAACAGAGGAAAAAAGAACACCCTAAGGGTTTATCTAACAGGAACTGCTGAAAACACATAGTTCAGTACACCCTCTCTAGCTCTGCACTTACTTTAGGAGGAGAAAACCATTGCCTGAGCAGAGAGACTATTTGAAAGTAGTCAGAATTCTTGACATTAAGCTTTTTGTCCTGAGATTTGGCCTCATTCACACACAAAACTAATCTTAGTGAAATACCTTCCTTCCTTAATTATCGATGAAAGCAAAAAGTGGCTTTGGAACAGTTGAGCCTCTGTTGTATCAAGTTAATGGTAAAACTCTTCCTTAAAATATTTGTGAGACTGAGTCATAGGTGTGAGGTGGAAACAGGGCAACTATCCTTAGCCTCTTTAACAAAATCTTTTCAGAGCAATTCCTACCTTTAAGTAAAAATTAATATATCTGGAAACCTAGTTAATTTTATGAAAATGGGAAAGCTTTTCTTAACTGGTTGATAAACATTTTGTAGTATTTGGCAATAACCATAGAAAGGCTGAGAGAGTTGGGATTGTTCAGCCTGGAGAAGTGAAGGCTCCAGGGAGACCTTATTACAGCCTTGCAATATATAAAGGGGGCTTATAAGAAAGACAGAGAGAAACTTTTTACCAGGGCCTGTAGTGACAGGACAAGGGGCAACGGTTTTAAACTGAAAGAGAGAAGCTTTAGATTGGACATAAGGAAGAAATTCTTTACGATGAGAGTGGTGAGACACTGGAAGAGGTTTCCCAAAGAAGTTGTGGATGCCCCATCATTGGAAGTGTTCAAGGTCAAGTTGGACAGGATTTTGAGCAACCTGATCTAGTGGAATATTTCCCTACTCATGGCAGGGGGGTTGGACTAGACGAACTCTGAAGCTCCCTTCCAACCCAAAGCATTCCATGATTCTATGATTCTATCAATTTAACTAATTAGCCCCTAGGTACCTAACTGAAACAGAATTACTCAAACTTAGAGAGAAATACAGACAATGTTTCATATTGCTTAATGCTCCAATTTGTTTACTTATTCTATTACAAAAACTTGAATTAAAAAATGGTCAGTTATGATCAGGTAACACACCATTTGGATGACAGTTTCACAGTTCATCACATAGCTGGAATTCACTCATTTGTAGTAATTCAAATAATCATTGTCTTAAAATTTTAGCTAGCTAAATCTTTTTCCTTCAGTTCTCTGTTCTTCACATAATTCACCAGAGTTTCAGTACAGGTGGAACAGAAATTAGAACTAGAATATTTGCTTTCTTTTAAATTCTGCATTTTCGCTCTCTTACGGTGTGCAGATCAATGACTAGCCCGAGGTTTAGCAAAATGTATAGACTGTGAGAAACTACTGGACATGACATGAGAAATTGTCAGATGTGACAGAAAACAATCTGAGAACCTGTCAAAAGTCATAGACAGACTCCATTAATACACCAAATGTCTCAAAATGCCTGACTCTTTTCAGCACCTAGTTTCAGGAAAGATGCTGTATCCAGTTTGAACTACTTACCTAGTATACAAACCAGTTTTAAAAATCGTCATCTTTCAACATACCATTATATTTTGTAAAATTCAAGTTTATAATACTTTTAATGTAATCCCATGGTTTAATCTGGACATGTCAGAGCACTCTAAAATGATTAATAAAACCGCAAGTACCAGAGGTAACTAATAGCCATAAACCAAATAAACAATATTATGGAATATTTTCCTGGTTTTCAACAGGTAAATCTAGGAGCTCTTATGTGACAAAAATTACTGTTCCACTTCATGGTGCTGCAGAGGGTTTTTGGACCCTCCAAAGGACTTCACTATCTTGCAGAAATCCACCATTAGGTATTTCAGACTACACTCTTGACATGTGAGGCCCTTCCCTTAAATTATCTTTTTTTTTTTTTCCCCAAGTTTTATGTCTTGCATGATGTGACCCAAGTTGTACCACGTTTCTCTGCAGAGCAGGATATTGAGTCCAGATTTTGTGTATAACAAACTTAGGCAAAATTAAGCTTCACTTCAAGCATCATCACTGGGTTTAATATAAAAATACAAGGTAAAATTTCACTTACGATGTCTGAACACTGCTTTGGGTATAATTATAAATGCATAAGTATACAGATGAGTATGTGTAGAAAAGTAGATGACTTCATGATACACCTGAATTTATCATGCTCTCTGCATTCATTTCATATTGGAAAGCTGTTGAAAACAGCATTTGCTACATTGTTGTATGGGGACTACTGGGAATTTATGCAATCACTGTACATTAATGTTGACTGGCTCACTGATCACGCTCTGAGGCCCCTTCTGTATAGGAAGGAAGAATGTGTCCTGCCTCCTCCCCTTCCCCAGGCTGTGACAACCTCTTATTGATTTCCATTGCTTCATGGTTGTCCACAATTAAAAAAAAAAAAAGAGCTAAGGAATCACAAAATGTGTTTTTTGTTAGTCATAGCTACAAGTCAATTCAGTCTAAAAATGGATGACTATTTCCAGACAACATGTTTCTAGGTATCTGTAAGAACAGGTATCATGCTTGCTCTTAAAGCTCTGAAAGCATTTTAACTATTCACTATGCCTTTAAAACCCTGGAAATTAAATAAAGTTTAAAACTGTTTCACACACATTCTATAGAAACACAGAAAAATAAACTCATTCAAGGTGATATAAAACTACTTAATGAAAGAGACAATCAGTACTGGAATATAAAAGTCTAGATTACCCAGTCCCTATAGACTTTACTAATCTCTGGCCTCCTTAGCAACAAAACCTCTAGAATAATAGACCACAAAGTAAATTCAGGACAGACTTTCA
The DNA here is from genome assembly GCF_000699105.1 of Pygoscelis adeliae. NCBI lineage: Eukaryota > Metazoa > Chordata > Aves > Sphenisciformes > Spheniscidae > Pygoscelis > Pygoscelis adeliae. The sequence goes on from NW_008824231.1 coordinate 173,012, forward strand.
GCCTTCACGCTGAATGAGCTGTCTTGCATTACTGGGTCTGTCAAATCTCTCCGTTATTTGAGCTCAGCTTTTGTGGTTGCATATCCCTTTATTCTGTTATTTGTTAATATGTATTGGCAGGCATCACCATCTCAGATTTTGTGAGTTTCACTTCAGAACAGCTGCCAAGATAATACATCTTAGTCTGAGGGCACTTCATTGATGTGGACATAGCATCCTCAAGGGAGTCTCTTCAGCAAAGATGCTGGTTATTAATGCAGACATGCATCTATCGTAGCTAAATGTATCTCTTCCTCTCTGGCATCACAGAGATTTAGAAAGACTGACATTTTCCAGTAAGAGTCCTTTGCTGCTTATCACATGAAGAGAGATTCTGGAAGGACAGCTGGCCATTTAGAAATGCAAAAGAATACATTCTGCAGCAGAATTTAGAAGTATATATTCTAAACACTAATAGATATTCAGTAACTACTTCTAACAAATTAAAAATGGAACCATCATGTTCTTATTTTTTTATGATTTCATCCCCCCAGCAACACAGGGTATTCCAGGTACCTACTCCTTGTAGCTCCAAATTAACAAAGTATTTATGGGTATGCTTAATTAAGTTAATTCCAGTAAAGTCAGTTGGTTTATTTGTTTTTACAGTTAAAGATGTACTTAAGTACATCTTTCCATTTGCTCCCTGCCAAAGTACTTGTCTTCACTTCCAGTTGTTTGCCTTTCCAGGGCTGTTAGCAGCGTCTTCTCACCTACTCTATCATCTCTCACTGCATCCTGAAACATCAGTTTCACTTCTGATCAGCCTGTGATGTCAACATCCTTCGCCTGCTTGTTATATTTTTAAACAGGCATTTTTGTGTGCTCTCTCACACCTGGGAGAAGTGCTTCATAGATATCTTCAAGCTGACTCCATTGTTCTCTTTAAACCTCTTCAATACCATGACGCACCTAAAGCTCAATAATGATTTGATTGCTGGAGCACTGAGAATACAGTATTGCCTGTCATGTCGTCAAGTCCCATTTTCCTTGTATGTGCATGTTTTATACTTTGATTGTAACATAAAACCAGTTATTCAGGGAAGAAAACCTCATCCCCCCTAACCTGGAAACTTCACTGCCATTGAGAGAAGTCCCCCCTGCTCTTCATGGTGTCTTTTGACTCTTGCCTACCTCACCCCAAAAAAAAGAGAAAAGTGCTGTCCAACTGTTGACTGGCTAGGTGACAAGGACATGTTTGGTGAGATTGGAATAGATCCTAGAACTAGGATCCTCGATCCTGCCGCTAGGATGCTAAGCAAGCAAACAAACAAAAGAAATGGATGAAGATACCTAATATATGCTATGTTGATTTGTACTTTTGGTGGAACAGGGAGCTCCTGCATTACCTTCAGAGCCATCCACCTTCCCTATTCAATCCATAGCAAAAAAAGAGGATCAGTGAAACTTATGGACTGGATAGCTTGCTTCAGTGTTTCAGAGGACCTTGCCTCTTTCTTTGGGTGTACAGGAGCATAATGTGTAAGACTGGGTTGTCCTTTCTTTCAATCAGGAGCATATCAGGCCAGCTGCTCAAAATTTCAGGGCTGTTGTGCCCATTTTGGACATTTAAATCACACAGACTGGACTCTACAATTATATTTTACAGTCTTTAGAGCAAAACCACCTTTTAGCTCTGTGCTTGCATAACTCCTAGAAGCACGTGAACCTGGTGAGCAAAAGGGTGCCATATAAATGAGACATTCATAGTGTAAGCAAACAAAACACCATCTTTAACTTTGACTATACAACCAGAAAATATATTCTTTAGCCAGAGTGTGAGTCTGATCATGAATAATTCAATTAAGCTTTTACTACTTTATTGGAAGAAGGACCAGGCCATTTAAATACAAACTGGCTGATCATTTATGGGAACTCATCAACTTTTAGTTGAAAAAGTAGCCCACTTTCTACTCTTGAGCTACTTGTGAACACAAACTGAGTTAAGAAAACAAGGGTTTGAAACTGTTTGCTAAAGAATTAATGCAAAGTGATATAATCTTTCAAGATGCTTAACCATTTTCTGCTTATGAGATCAACACAATTCACATTGGCTTGTGTCTTCACTGAATCACACAAGTAAAATAGTACAAAAATATTATTCTGGCACATTGTTTATGGGGGGATAAATATAATTTGGGATATAATTGGTGCAACTTGTCAGGATTTGTGACAAGATGCATGAACTGACAGATGTCA
>NW_008824231.1:175283-177280 GCF_000699105.1 Pygoscelis adeliae
ACAAATAACTGACCTGAACTGATCACGTATTTACAAAAAAATTTCAAAAGCATATTTCTATAAATTCTTTATGATTGGTTTTTAATATTCTCTACAGCAAGATAGCCATTTTTCAAACAGACAAGAAGGTTATCCAGAGTTCAGAATTTAAGGCGGATTTCTACCAAGCTTGTAGTTCATAAAAAAGCACAACTAAATACAGTTTCATTTTATTAGGAGTCATAGTAAATTTTCCAAATGATAAAACTTTATGAAAATAACTAAACCTCTTGACTACTCTCAAAGTGCATTTTCAGATGTACATTCAAAGACAATCACAGAAACACCTGAAGTATTTTGTATACCTTTCTTACTTTATTTATTTTCCTTTTTTATTCCAATATTTGTTTCAAAAGCAGTTTATTGAGAAATTCAGAGTTTTAAAGCTCCATGCAAGGAAATTTTGCAGAAGTATTTGCCATACAAACAATTTTGAGGTCTTCTTCAGGAGAGGAGACTTGGGTGTTTTCCTATCAGTAAACACAAATAAGGCCACATGACTCGTGTGTTTCTGTGTGATTTATAGACTCCTCAGAATGACGAAGGCAATTGGTCAGAAACTGAAACAGATAGCAATGGTCAGAAGGAGATGCAGATGGTCTTGGGATTGACTGGAAATATAAGCCCTTATAACGGGATAAAATTTACTGAACAGAACAATTGTATGTGAGATAGGCTGGATGACATCTAAAAGGACTCAAGAGATTTTCAAAAGTCCAGAACCTAAAGGAATTAGCAAAACCTAACTGGAGGAGAGTAGATAAGCATATGAACAGGCATGTCAACATCAAAAAAACAAAAAGATGACATTAAACTGAGGCAACAGCTTAATGTAAGGACCACCTACCACCTTTTTCTTGACAGCTACATGTTTCTTCCTGCCCCCACATTTAGGACTTTGAATGCAGGCTGGTACTGCATCTACATGACAGGAGTACGGAGCATTTCTCGTCTTCTGTATGTGCTGGCAAAAAGCTGGGAAACGCTTCCAGTGAGAAATAGCCTCCATGGTGATCCCAAAACTATGATCTTGTCCCTATGGCTGCCAAGACAAATTGGTGACATAAACTATGATATAAGCTGACATCAATATCATCATTTTCTTCCTTAAAATGGAACCCATTAATTTTGCTTACTCTGATTTTAAACCTCTTCCAAGTTCATTCACTTAATTGTGAAGGTAAAGAGTCAAATCATATTATTTGGATCACATCTACCAAGATTTGCGTAGGAAGGTTTGTATAGTGACTGAAGTCAAACACTGGGGAGAGCTCAACAGATCTTAATTACTTTTATACCTGTGTCATGGACTCTCTGGATCAAACAAGAAGTCACCTGATTTCATTTGTGACATTTCATACTCTGACAACTAAACAACCACTTAATTTTTAAAAAAATTTAAAAAATAGCATTTTTTTTTCCTCTGATCTACATTTTCTATTCTCTGTAGGGAGCCTATAAACTCTATAACTCAAAGCACGCTCTTATCTACCATAGAATCATAGAATCATAGAATCACAGACTCTTTTAGGTTGGAAAAGACCTTTAAGATAACCTTTAAGTTAACCTAGCACTGCCAAGTCCACCACTAAACCATGTCCCTAAGCACCACGTCTACAAGTCTTTTAAATACCTCCAGGGATGGTGACACCACCGCTTCTCTGGGCAGCCTGTTCCAATGCCTGACAACCCTTTTACTGAAGAAATTTTTCCTAATATCCAATCTAAACCTCCCCTGGTGCAACTTGAGGCCATTTCCTCTCATCCTATCACTAGTTACTTGGGAGAAGAGACCAACACCCACCTTGCTACAGCCTCCTTTCAGGTAGTTGTAGAGAGCAATGAGGTCTCCCCTCAGCCTCCTTTTCTCCAGGCTAAACAACCCCAGTTCCCTCAGCCGCTCCTCATCAGACTTGTTCTCCAGACCCCTCACCAGCCTCGTTGCCCTTCTCTGGACA
>NW_008824231.1:177420-180458 GCF_000699105.1 Pygoscelis adeliae
ATGTTCAGCCAGCTGTCAACCAGCACCCCCAGGTCCTTTTCCGCCAGGCAGCTTTCCAGCCACTCTTCCCCAAGCCTGTAGCGCTGCATGGGGTTGTTGTGGCCGAAGTGCAGGACCCGGCACTTGGCCTTGTTGAATCTCATACAGTTGGCCTCGGCCCATCAATGCAGCCTGTCCCAATCCCTCTGCAGAGCCTTCCTACCCTAGAGCAGATCAACACTGCCACCCAGCTTGGTGTCATCTGCAAACTTACTGATGAGGGTGAACTCAATCCCCTCATCCAGATCATTGATAAAGATATTGAACAAGACTGGCCCCAAAACTGAGCCCTGGGGAACACCGCTCGTGACCGGTCGCCAACTGGATTTAACTCCATTCACCACCACTCTTTGGGCCCGACCATCCAGCCAGTTTTTTATCCAGCAAAGAGTACTCCTGTCCAAGCCATGAGCAGCCATTTTCTCCGGAAGAATGCTGTGGTAAATGATGTCAAAGGCTTTACTAAAGTCTAGGTAGACAACATCCACAGAAAACATCCACACATCAGGATATAACATAGATCCAGTCCTGATAAGGGGAAAAATATAGAATTCAAACTAGAACTCTCTGTCACAGAGACTTTCTGGGAGAAATTTCTCACAAAAATTTCATTTTTCTCACATTTTCTATCCTATTCTAGCAGTCTGCACCAAAGCAAATGAGTTGGACAAGATCCTGCTATGCTGGTAGCCAGAAAGGCAAAATTTACATCTAGTCATCATTTTAAAAAATTTATTTCCTGTGAAAATATGTATCTTGAAACATATTTTCCTATTTTTTTCCTAGAATATTTTTTCCCTATTAACCCCAAATTTTATCATGGGACAGAAATTCAGGTCATCTAACAGCCTTAGTTTTAAAACATCAGTCTTGAGTAGTTTCTGAGAAAAGGCAAGCTGGCATACTTTTATCATCAGGTAAAGAAGTTAAATCAGCTGAATAAGTTGTTTGTTGCAATTAGCTTTGAAATTGTTTCTTTTTAGCTTTTCTACGTGATAAAAAAGCAAGTCCAAGGAAACATCACTAAGTTGTTAACATTCATTATAAATTTGAACAAACTGGTAGGTTTTAAAAATTTCCCAGCTTACTCACACATCATTTAACCGTAGCCAGCTCTGTTCCATAGATACAAGATTTAAACTGGTATCCTGCTTTCTCCCTAGGCATCTTCTTCTCCGTGTGAAACCTAGTGATCAAGTAATGCTGCAGTGACAAACATTAATAGGAAAAAAAGTTGTTAGTCTCTGTTATCTGCATTATGAGTTACTTATGGTGATTACCTTTTCTCCTTCATGTAAAAATACTAAAGACTGAGTTTGAGAAGTAATTTCATTACTATGTCAATCTACAGCAATGCTGCTCCTGACAGTGTCAGTCACACCCTCTCTCACCTCTCCCAGTCACGCCTTCTCACCTCCTTTCCCCAGCACTATAGTCCTCATTACATTGCAACAAAAAAAATCTAACTTATTTTCCTTTCCCAAGCTGTCTATGGAGTCAGTGCAATGCAAGGAGAAGAAAATGCAGCAGGGGGGAAATGTGGGTGGAACAACTTCTTTAGGTAGTACAAGCTCAACAAGAAAACTTCCTGATTGTCACACAAAGGATGTGTGTCTGTGTGTGCGTGTGTGTGCATGAAGGAGTGGAACTACATCTCTTTAGTTCTGGCTAAGCGCTTCGGTCAGTATACTTTTTTTTTTTCCTTCAATTCTGAGTTTTCTAAGGATGTTATTGGAGACGACCTCTTGGCAGCTAGCCAAGGCCAACCCATGACAACATGTAATTCAATAATGGAAAAATAAGTTAGATAAACTAATGGAAGAAAAGGACTGGATCACAAATAAGACACAGTTATAACGGCAGGACCAGGAGGTCCTAAACTGAACTTTTCCAAAAGCTAAGAAAGTACATGAAAGAGAGCATTGTTTGTCATGGAAGAGCATTTCATGTTCTTTCCTTAAGTATCTGACCACACTCAGAGTGAGAATACCAGTCAAAATAGATATTTCTCTGATCTACTGCAGCTATTTTTATATCGCAGTCAAGGTATTGCTGCTATTTATGGCCATGACTGCAGGCCCATCTGATTTTATTTAACCTGCTACTACCTGTAGTAGCAATGTTGAGCGCATCAGGAAGAAGCTGCAGGATCGAGATCTTGTGAGTGATTCCACTGTTTTCACCAGGGATTCTTACACAAGTTAAACATGCCGTGTCTGCCAATCAGTGCCTGGAATCAAATTTCCAAAACCTAATGTTGCAAATTCACAATGTCAACCACCCAGTTGTCTTTATTGCATTTGACAGAAAACATCACATAAGAAAATGATGATTTTGAAATTAGATTTGGGAAAAAATCGAACTGGAACATTCTGATCTCATCAAAACATTCATTCTGGCATTTTTTTAATGGAATTTCAATGTTCAGTTTGAACTGTAAAGTTGCAAAAGAATACCACATTCTACAGTAACATAGAAAATGTCAACAATGTGAACAATTTTGACTGATCCAAAATAAATTATTTTTAAAATTGTAACTTTTAGAAAAAAACAAAAGCCAAAAATTCATTATCTTTTGGAATTAAAATAAATGTAAAAATTGAAAAGACTCCTTTAAAATTAAAATTTGGGATTTGTTATTCATGTGAATTATTGGCTTCATTGATATCAATGAACTACCCAAGTGCTTAGTCGTTTTGTACAATTGGAGCTCTTCTGCTACAATGTCTTCAGTAAATCAGCCAACTATTATCCTAATCCTAAATAACATAATATTTGTTAAAAACAAATTGTGGGAGATCTGAAATAATCTCCTAGCTACATAACGTTATAGTCTCACATTCTTAACCTCTTCTTTCTTCACTCCTGTTGTTTGTTAGATATGTGTTCCGAATTACCTCATTGTACATTTCTTCATGTAGTACATAGTAGAGCAAACCCAGATCTCTATGCAAGAGCTGGGTAACACTGTATTATAGCTAATAAATAGTAATCAGCAG
>NW_008824231.1:180498-211667 GCF_000699105.1 Pygoscelis adeliae
TGCAAGAGACAAATAATCAAGGTTCTCCCAGGTCACAAATACCCATCTGCAAAGTATCAGTTGAATCATATCATTATTCAACTACTTATTTAATGTATTTGTAGTTAGTCTTTGTCAAGATATGAAAATATCAGTTGCTGCCTTCCAAAATACACAATTTACGAGTAAAGTTCATTTGATGAAACTAAATTAGTGGGAATAATTAAAGACCTTTCTTTTTCCAAATAAAAACATTGAGCAAGCATATTACTGATTCAACTGACTGCTCATGGTTTATATCCAAGAATAAAGGGAACACTGTTGTGCAGTTTGTAATTTGGAACTGATTTTCTTTCATTTGTAATACAACTACTTGCAAAGAATATATCAGAGGTAACATAAAATACAGGCAAAAAAGCCATATTTGAGGGTAATTGTTAGGAAAATGGAAGAAACTAACACAGAATGCTCGCAAAAGATTACTCAACAAAGATGAAGAATGGTATGGGACAGTTTGTAGGAAAGTTTGGTTTCTAAACTTTCCCTCTTAGACACACTGCTCCTAACCCTCACTCCTAACCTTCACTATTTCTTCATTCAGCATGACAACACTAGTAATGACTGTAGTGCCAAGTCTGAAAACCTAGTGGTGCAAGGTAACTGCTAAATGAGACCTGGAGGAATGGAAGAGGAAGTGCCAGCTATCTGCTAATTACATCGCATCTCTATTAGACTGTTCAATGGGTACTCAGTCTTTTATTCATGTTGATTTGTTTGAGATAAAACCTTTTCTTCTACTCAGATCACTTTTCATTTATGAGTAGTACATCTTTGGGACAGTTAACTTAGTGAAAAAGTGGCTTCTTGAAACAGACCTGTTAATGAATATGTTTTTAATTCCTGACCAAAGTCCCCCCAAACATAAGTAAGTGATGGGTGACCTTTGTGTTGTAAGCCTTAAATATTCAACCTCATTGATGAGCTTTCAGAAGGAACAGTACAGAAAGGTCACCAATACATATTTAGCAGGTTCAGTTTCATCACTGTGTACAGTGTTTTGATGTCACAGGGGATGTGATTGCACAGCAGACAGCATCTACATTTAAATATCAGATTGGAGAAGAGCAAAGCAAAGCACTCACCTTTAATTAAGTTTGGTTTGACCTATTACAGCAGTAAAGACCGTATTTTACCATCTAAACTTGGACTTGAATATGAAACATCCCTCAACATAAAAAGTTTCAAGTCCAAGGTTTAGGTTCAGACCTTCATGTAGTATGAAATGTGATTTTGAAATGGGACTCTTAACAGAATGCACACTTCCCAATGAGAACAAAAATACTTTATAGCCATTTCATATCAAATGAGGAAGATTTAGATTCCCAGTGTTCTTATGATATCAACTGCAAGTTCCTTTTCCCTTATTTCCTTTTCCCTTATTCTATTTCTGAGAGGAAATGGCCTCAAGTAGGACGAGAGGAAATGGCCTCAAGTTGCACCAGAGGAGGTTTAGATTGGACATGAGGAAAAATTTCTTTACTGAAAGAGTGGTTAAACATTGGAAGAGGCTGCCCAGGGAAGTGGTTGAGTCACCATCCCTGGAAGTATTTAAAAGACGTGTAGATGAGGTGCTTAGGGACATGGTTTAGTGGACATGGTGGTGTTGGGTTGATGGTTGGACTCAATGATCTTAGAGGTCTTTTCCAACCTTAATGATTCTATGATTCTTGCCAGAAGTCTTGACCCTTGGAAGTACATTCAAGACTGTTGAGAGGAGGAAGAAAGTAGAAAAGGAATATTGCCTGTCTAGGTGAAAGAAAATGGCTTGGGATAAGATTTATATTCAAAACATGCATATCTACTTGCAGCTTGTGTGGATCATCCTTGAAATATCCTTTAAAATCTGGGTAGGTTGGCTGAATTCTTAACTGGTCCCCATTCATACTCTACTGTTGACAGTCTTGTAATAATTTGGTAAAGCCCCAGGATCATGAATATTATGGCAGTGTCCTGCAATGCAGTACTTGCCAATGAAAAATCTAAAGGAAGAGGTAATTATGCTCTCAAAAGCTTAAAATGTAATTTAAATTAAGATGTAAAAAGGGATCGTAATTCAAAAGCAGGGAAAGTAAGAATGTGGTAAATGGTAATAGGAGCATACAATATATTGGCCATTGATATAAATGGTTATATGACTTCACAAGAAGATTGGGAAGCTTAATTTATATTTGATCTTCAGAAAAGAGGTCACCATTAGTTGCTAAGTGTTATTGCCATTATCTATTATTATCACTAATGTTAACTCTGAGGATCAGTGGTGGAAGGCATGATAAACCCAGGAAGTATCTTAATAATTTAACTCATGTAACTATCTCTTAAAAAATAATCACTTTTAAGCTGTGAAGCTTGTTAAACAGAATGTTCATCAGTCTTCACACACTTTACACTTACGCTCAAAACTTCTTGCTGAAGAGTCTATACTTTTTGGCACTATGATCTTTGTAATGTTAGTCATCTTAAGACATAGAAATACGGTGCTGAAAAGGAAATTCCATCAGATAAAATAAATTAACACAGGATGGAACTCAACTGATCAAATACAGACTGTCATCTGGACTCTCTTCACAGTGGAATAATACAGGCACTTTTAAGGAAAAATCCACCAGACATTTAGTACTGGTTGGAGAAAATGTGGCATAAAATGCCTATTTCTCCACAGTTTTTGAATGAATCTTGCAGTGGGTACAAACAGATGTCCTGTGTTTCAAGAACGTATCAAATAAGGAGATGCAGTAGGAAGGAGCTAGAGATGTGAGATGGGATATAAACAATAATTATTAGTGTATCTGGCTAGACAGCAAATCTGAAAAAAAAAACCCTGCAGATGAAGTTGGACTACTAGCTTAAAATAAACCATATGTGTATTTGCATATTGATTTTGAAAATTCATTTATTTCAGCATTATTTTATATCCATACATGTCATACAAACTGGAGTGTTCACAGAGAATGGAACAGAGTTCATTCAGTGCTGGTGGCAGCAATGCTCATTCTTTCTATATCTGTGTTTCACCTGAAACACTTGTCTCAGAAGTGGGAGACTTAGATGTCCTCCTCCAACAGAAGGACCCAAACCTGCAGCTACTGTTGTTGAAGAGTTATTAGGTCATATGCTATTATGGATGGAAACATTGGACTAGATACCTACAAGATTAGACTTTGAAATGCTTAATTTATTGCTCAAAGTAAATGATCTGACCATCCCTCCATCATCCCATCAGTGTTTGATAAGTTTTCCAAGATTCTCAATGCTAACTAAACATTTTGTTGTTCTTGTTTCAGATGTATTTTTTTTACTAGGAATATGTGTGGTATTTCTCCTCTAGGAAACAAAGAGTTCTTATGAATGCTTGTGTTCCTGATTCTGTCAAGACACAACTCTGACCCTGCTTCCATGTAGGAATAATCTGTGGGATGGGAAAGAAGAGCATAATCATGGTCACTGACCATTTCTTCTCAATATGCCACATATGGAAGAAAAGCATCCTCAATAAGTTTTAAATTGCCTTCCACTGAGAATGTTCTGATTTACCTTTATAATATTTCGCAATGGAAGGATGTGAGGGGAGTGGCATATATTATCCTCACAGAAAAAAAATTCAGCATGTAAATTTGAGAAGTTCAACTGCTATTAACCACAGCACAAAACTGGCAAAAAGTCTAATTAAACTTTTTTCCCCTTTTGCATGCCTTGCTACTATCTATGGCAAGAATGGAAACAATAACATTGAATTATTTAGAACCTCTTGTTTGGACACAACAAGAATCTGCTCTTGGATAATAGTTGTGAAGGTGTTCATCGGACTGCCTTCCAAATAAAGCTTCTTTCCTATTATCCTGTATATTACTCGCTTCAGCTGACGCTTTCATATCTCCCCCATGCCTTCTACATTTCCATTCTGTTCTTTTGTTCTTAGACTGTCTATACAAATCAAAGTATGCACAATGAGCCCAGGCACCACTACCTACTTCTCTGCCCTTAACCTCTGTATTTTTTGCACACACGCTTTGTAGATCTCACTGTAGATCTAGCAAATAGAATAAGCTACATTTCCCTCCTCTTCTGCACCCACATATTCAGCATAAGGAAATATTTTATTACTTTTAAGAATACTTCTCCATAGACCCTCATATTAGCAGAAGAAGAAGAGACAAAGAATGCAGCCAGCAGGGAATTTGTTGTAAGATGTCCAGTGTGATCTCACCTGTAACTTCACTTTGAGGGTGCAAATCTCCCCAGCCTGGTAGTATAATTTAGCACAGAGAAAAGAGTGATATAAAATGCTTTCTAGTTAGAGTTAACTTTCATTTTACGTGCAGTTTTCCTAACTGTTAATGACTAAACCAGGGGCAAATAGTGGTGACTCATGCACTAAATGATTATGTATAGCTTTTAAATTGCTATGAGTATCACAAAACTCTAGTCTGAGTATTCAGTAAAGGGAAAGGACATTTTATTAGTATCGCCACATTTACATTAACAGCTGATGTAATTATATGGATGCATATGATAGTAAGCAGAGCACCTGGAAGTGCTCACAATGACAAAGCAATGGCATGGGTCTGTAAGGCCTCCAGGCTGCAGACTGCCCAATGACTCCAGGCTGTAGCTGCAAGCTCTGTCCAGTGTGGGAGCAACATAACTTCTATCACTTCTTGGCGATTATTCCTTATCTGGCCCTAAGTTTCTTTGCTTGTTTTCCCTTTCCTTACTTGGAATTCTTGTGTTTCTCATGAAACACTTAATTCCTATTGCTAGCAAACAGATTATTCAATTCTACTTTTCTCAAAGTGATCAAAATACCTCATGCCATATTTAATACAAATAAACCGGTTCACAGATTTTGATGACATTAACCACTGACTGAATTAGGTTGAATTTCCTGCAGCTTCTTTCTACTGCTAAAGTTATTTTTTTCATGCCTTTAGCCTACTCAGTATATTTAGTTTCTGACTCATTTCTTTAGAGCTCTGAATTCTTTTCTGACTCACTGAGAATCATTTATTCTGTTTTGGTTTCACCAGGACAGGTTTTCAGATTTCATTTCTCAAATGTCATCACTAATGTCTCAAAGTTTGTTTATAAATGACTTTTTGTCTCATACAAAGGAACACTGATGTCAGATGGTGCTTCGCCAATCAAAGCTGTTCCAAAGCTTCCATGTCCTAAGATATTCTCTCTCTGCAGCCTTTCCACAATTTGTTAATTAATGAATTTTTCCCACAGTGCACTGATGGTTAGCTCTTTCCCCTAAGGAAAGAGGTTGCCCCTAAGCTTGCTTTGAATAAATGTGATATCATCAACTATAAGTATACAAAAATAGCAGGAATCCCATGTGTACTGTCTGCCAAAATTAAAACAAGAATGAAATTATTCAAAAATTATATGAGGTCTCACTAGTGAATGTGGGGTTCTACTTATTTGCCTTCTGGTCCTCAGAATCTAGGATGTACTTGGCTGACATTTCCATCTTGTTCCCTGCAAACATAAAGGCAGAATTTTCATTTCACTTTTGAAATATGAATGTTTCCTCAATTTGTGCAATGAAAGGACTTGGAAAATTTAAAAGAAAACATGCTAATATTGTCATTATCATTATGAACTATGTGATAAAAATTATATCTCTATTATTAAAAACAACCACTACAAAAATTGATTACTGGTTGCCAGTGCCATTTATATGCCTTGGTGTATCCAAACCATCTGCACAGCGTTGGCATGAATGACACAGACTTTACAGGAAACCCATATCCTCCTGGAGCAGCAGCTGAAGGCAAGGTGAGATATCTGTCAACACATAAAATAACACTGAATGTTTAGAATTGGGCAACTGAATCCCAGTCTCTGTGTCCACATTGCACAGCAGTGTCTCCTCTAAGCCTCACATGCCCATGTAATGGTGGTGTTTTTACAGCATGACACTGAGGATGTTTATCTATAGCCTGAGGAAGCATAAGGGCATAATTCAGTGCTTTGCAACACAAGGTCCATTGGGATAATATTGGAATACTGTGTAGGGTATAAGGAACTCTCATGTACCTTGTTCCCTGGAGCAAACTGTCCCTAGCACCACAGCTGACTTGGAGAGTAGCAGACAACACATGGCGTGACACACATTGCAGTGCATGTTATCCAGGGCCTGGGTTTCAGGGTGGACTCTGGATCATAGTCACCTGACAGCGTAGATGCAATCTTAGTGACAGCAAGGGTGAGGGCCAGTTCAGAGACAGTCAATCAAGACATTCAGTTTAGATATCTACATTGAGTTGCATACATGTGTGCTTTGGTGTTTCAGCAAGTAGGGCCTCAGTTCAGTAGGTGCCTGGCAGTATCTAAGGCACTAGAATTGTTGAGTCTTAAAAGAAGGGCTAGCAAATATGATTCAGGACATACAGGATATACATATCCTTTGGGACTGGCAGCTGGAGATTAATCAGGACAACTGTGTGAAACCTGGTGTGTACTTTCTGGAGAGATGACTAGTCTCTAGACTCCATTAAATAGATCTCTAATGACTATCATGGGAGTTTAGACCAACAGTTCACATGCACCCATGCATGTAGGTATATTTTAATATACCAATTTCAATGTCTTAACCTGGAATTAAACTCCTCTAGAGGACTTTTTTTTTTTTTTTTTAATTAATATCCATTGGCAATTTGCATTCTGGTCAAACTTTTAAAAAGTTTCTTAAAAAAGAAAATTAACAACTTGGGGAATTATGAATGACTTGGAAGTATGTATAAATTGCAACAGGCAATGCAGTAGTGTCCATAGGAGCAAAAAGTAAGAGCTAAGCAAAAGCAAGAATTTCTGTCATAGCTAGGATTATTTCACTCATCATTTCCTCTTATCCTGAACAAGAGTAAAGCACTGAGATGTCAAACAAAAACAAAAATTCAAAAAATTTCAATTCAGAAAGTGTCAATATCAACTGTCAATGCACAGTAGTTTGATCTTTTTCTGATTCTTATTTGTTTTAGTTTCTGGCTTGTAGATTTTTTTCTTTGAACTGCCAGTCTTTTGTCTTTCTTTGAGCTGAGAATAATGATGACACGTTGAAAATTTGTCCCTTACTTAGACACAAAATGGGCATTGTGATCAGCTTTTCTGAGGTATCCAGGGGTGCAGAATGAAATAATTTAGACACCTGAAATTTTCCCAGGCATAAATAGAAAATTTAGAGCTGCAAGAAATATACAATGAATCCCTGAGTTAGGATGGGATATCTCTGTTCTGTGAGTCAGTCACTTACAGAAAATGAACAATTAGAATACGTATTTAAAATAGGCCACCTTTTGATAAATATTACATCCATGACATGCAAAATAGTAAAAAGTAGGGCAATTTAAGCAAGCATGAAATAATCCCTTTTAATACCAAAATAACGACAAAGAATTTAAAATGCCAAGATCTTAATGTCCTTCAAAAGGATGTAGTTTGCTTTGAAACTAGGTTGCCAAATGACAAATAAAATATACTTTAATAAATTTAATGTGTCTTGGCCCCCAAAATAAACATAAGTACACAATGAATGCATCAAACAATGTGAAAACCTTGAAAACCTGAGTTAAAAGTTCTCATTAAAATCTCTCTTTCAAACTCTAGTTATTATGTAGAAACAATTACAAGTGCTTCTGGGATTCATAACAATAGCAGTAAAAAATAATTTATTGACCTTAATTTTCTTTTCAGTAGCAGATATTGTTTTCTAAGAAGTGGAAGGGACTGCTCACTCTGCCTATTGCAGCTGAAGAACACTTCAGGCTTTCCCATTTTGTCCGTTTCCAAACAGTTTCCAACACAGTCTGTTTTCAAACCAATAGCATTTGGCTGGGTCAATATTAAGATGGCAGAATAAGCATATCTGTTTGATATAAATCCTAACCAAAGAAAATACAAAGTTTAACCAACTAAAAATAAATCAATTGAGTAGCATTATTAATGGGATATGAAAAATTGGTGTTATTAAACCAACATGATTTTAAAAAATAAATTAGAAGTTTGTTTGATAAAGTTAATAGTGTTGATAAAATTCATTTCCACCTGGTAATTCACAATATTTTAATTAAGATACCTGAAAAAAGAGTATCTTACAGAAATTAAATATCACATTAAGAACTGACTGATAGTTTCTAAATCATGTAAAAGGGGAATTAATGAATGTAATGCAGCCAGATCCTGCAGGGAGTAATCCTGGTCCTTCTGGCATTTAACGTTCTTATTAAAGGCCTGGAGAAAAATTAAGATGTGTTAATCAATTCCAAAACCAGCATGAAGACAGACGAACTGCAAAATATAAACAAAAATAGACCAAAGTTATGGAACATCCTGGATGATTCAGCAAGTTGGGCATAAACTGGTGAAGTGTTTGAATATAGCCAAATGTGAAGTTATATGTCTAGGAACAGAAGAGGAGGGCTGTATTTGTAGAATGGAAATCTCTATTCAGACAATCAATGACTCCTGAAAAGGGTTTAGCATAATTCATTAGCTGAGCATAGGTTGCTGGGCAATGGTGTGTTCAAAAGGCTCTATATAAACTGTGGTAGGCTGAAAGAGCATAAAGGGTCACCTTATCTATGTGTTTGGCTTTGATATAACTGCTAGTGTTAGACTAATTTTGTGTAAAACAACAAGGAGAATGATAAATTGATGATAAAAACCATCAAAATAATTAGAAAACATGTTATATAACAAAAGAGTGGAAGAGATCAATCTGTTTAGCTCACCCAAATGAAGAGCAACTTGTGTGACTCATTCACTGTCTGATCACTTAACACAGAGTAGGAGATACAAATGGGCATGCAAAGTGGGATTACTTCATTTAACTTCAGATGTCTACCACGTAGATATCTTTATCTAATCTTGTGACAAAGATTAAAAAATGTAGCTTAAAAAATGGGTGAACACCAGGAATCTCCGAAACCTGTGTTAGAAGATTTTCACAGCAGTCCCTGTCTAGCATCAGCTAGGAAAGCATCTGTAGTAGCTTCTGCTTAACAAATGTGCCACTTTAGTAAAGGAATGACCTGTGTTGCTAACCGTAAATTTATATACAGAATTCAAACCTACCTGATACAAAAATTTTTATTTCTTTTAACTATAACAAACTAAACAATGAAATAATTACACTGTTTATCTTCACAAAGGTTTATAGGAATAATCAGAAGAAATTTAACAAACGAGTTCCTTTCCACTGGAAAGTTATTGGTGCTATAATGGTGCTATTCTGATGCATGTAAGACCAGAATATGGTCCCACAAAAAGATAAACCCATATTTTCTTGTTTTCACAGTCTTCACTCTGACTGGAGTTATCGTTATGAATAAGTATTCAAACAAAATGATCCCAAAACTAAATGAATCTTTAAACAACAGTTTTTAGAACAACATTGTACCTACATATAGATCTAGTTTACTGGTTGATGCTGTAAAAGGTATATCTAGAGAAGGTTGCAGGAAAATACTCAAAACATTTCAGGCAATAAACTTAACATAAGATCGAATTTTTGTCTTCTCATACTTATTGTACAGACTTTGTATTGCTTTGCCCTTTTTTTCTTTTTCTTTAATATTCTAATCCTGTGAATGGCAAAGGAAATCAAAGTCTTTTATTCTTCCTGGGCAGCCAAACATCAATTTTAGGTGCAACAACTCACAGTTGTTATTATCTGGTAACAGTCTGTTGGGCTGACTTTAAAGAGAGAGTTTTATTGAAGATTAGTCATTCTCAGGAGATGTCACCACGACATTTGGCCTGCCATTTGTACACATACATGTTGGCAGCTTCAAGCAAAACTCTGAAAAATCAAATGGCTATCACCTCAATCTTGTAAATGGTTTCTTCTTGCCCACACTCAAAGATGACATACGCTGGGAGGGATAATCATATTGAGTTTCACTTATTGTATCTATTCCGTTCTTATATTTTTGTTCTCCAGAATTGTCAATCAATCATTATTCCATAAGAACACTTTTCTATTTTAAAAAATATTAATCTCAGTCTTACACAGGCTGAGAGTGTGTAAACAATTAGTTTAATAAAACTGACCAAACGTCATGTTGTACATTTGACTTGTGGAGAAAATATATTTTTGCAGCAGATTGTCTCATGTGAGTCAGCAGCAGGCTTTGCCTGACCTTATTTGCTCTAGTTGAGAGGGCCAATTTTCTCCCATGTTAGAAGGATGGAAGCCGGTGCACAGAGAACACTTGCTAACAGGTTTCAAATTAGGGTTGTATCAGAGAGGCATGACTTGTGGTACAAATATGTACTGGTCCAAGAGAGAAAGGACTTTCTTAAGCTCAGAGGGAGAAGCTGAGTGACTCTACAACTATCAAATGAGGGACATTTTTCAAAATGCTCATGTTCTGTTTAAAGTTGGTTTTGAGACCCCCTCATCTGCACTGACACTATGTACCTGTGGCAGATAATGAGGGACTCAAACTGAAATAAATGTCCATACTGTGGCCTGGCTCAGCCAGAAAGAATCAAGTAAATTAGGATTTATGGCTGACATGCTGTCTTTACCTGATCTCATTATACATCAATACTGCAAACATCTCCACCAGCAGGATAACCATCGTACATATAATAATACATTGACATTATAAGGGTGATTTAAGGATGGAGTTTAAGTTTTAATTTGGAAATTTCTTGACTTTGTAGGTTTAAAGGTGACTTGCAAATGACTTGATAGAGAACCTAGTTAGCTAGAGATGTAATGCTGAATGCCACCTCTGTTCAGGGTTAGTTTGAAAGCCTTGGGTTGTGATTGGTCCAATTCTGCTGGTTCTCGGTCAGGTCCAATGAGCAACTTGAATTTTTAGCCTGATCTTCACAGCAGTTTAAGGTTTATTCCACATCTATGAAGATCCCCAGCTTCCATAATTGCCAAGAGACGTGTGTTTTTCTGGGTCAATAAAGATCATAAGATGCAGGTTGTTGCAGATTAAGTGAAAATTAAAACTTTCTCATAAGTGACAGTGCAGGAAAAACTGGAGAAGGATGGATGAATCTAGTGTGTGATCACCATCAGGAAGAAATTCTTCCAATAGGATAAAACTTTCCTGTTACAGCCACAACAATGTTACATCATTCATATACTGTCGCTTCAATATTAGAAGATATTGGTGATCCATTTCTATATGGTGAAATATCCCAGTATTCTAATTTTTGGAAAAAGGGTGGGTAAAAACCCACAGGACATTTTCAAAGCCTCGAGAAAATGCCTTGTATTCCAGACTAATGAAGCTTATTCTCTTTAGTTTGTGAGAAATAAGAACAAGGTGACTTGATTATGATGCATAACAGAATGGTTGATGTTAGTATGATCTTGGGATATTAGGAAGATGTCCACAAAAGTAAGAGACTTTTATCTATAGGATGGGTTAGTGTAACAGCAGACCACATGAGAGTGGATTTCTGTCTTGATCTAGCCTACATGCTGGCAGCTGTGCCATGCTGTTTTGAATGAGGGAAACCATCAGATGTTAAATGTCTATTTATTCTAGAAACATGGATCTGGAAGTAAGAGTTTATCTATGATTGGGCTGATCAACATACAGAACAAGAGAACAGCTGAATCAACCAACTATGGATGTCTTCAACTCACAAAATCAGGCACAACTTAGACGATGCATCAGGGAACTCAATGAAATTCATAGGCCGTGTTAAAAAGAAGCTAGATGAGCTATTCTGAAGACTCTTTGTCCTAAAATATGCAGAATGATATTCAGAACAAAAATCAGTGAGTGGTAGAGAAGGAATCAGAAAAGTGATGGTTATAGTGAAGTGATTTGGAAATATTTTGACTATGTTTTCTTATTTCAAGATAATAATTTTAGAAATTTAGAGCAAAGACTGAAAAAAGACCAAACCCACCACACAATCCCTACTGATCTGCTGCCTGGAAATAGTAATTATATAGATTGTCTTTGATGAAAGGTATAACGTACAGATCTTTAAAATAAAAATAAGTATGATGCAGTTGGAAGTTCAAGGACGTAATGACATTCCAGGACATTGGAAACACTTAGTTTTGTTTTGTTTTTTTTAAAAAGGTACCTTACATCTGCATTAAGCTTTTCTCCAGCTGGGACAATCCTTACTTAGGTCATAAAACAACAGACCTAAATGATCACATTGAAGAGAAAATCAGATTATTACTTTCAGACTTCAACTTGCAGTCATGTTTTTAGCTACATTCTTTTTGAAATGTTATGAAACAAAAATTGCTGCATTTTGTTCCTCCCCTGTTTCTTTGTGATTGTCATAATACAACAAAGCTAACCAACTCACCAGAGAAAAAGTCTATTCTAACTGCTATAGACTTTTTGGATCCTTGCTTCTTATCACTCTCCTGCTTTCAGAAACTCTGTTGCTGGTTTCTATGGGGTTCACATAATTTCCTTTAATTTTGTGCAAAACTTGGGAGAATCTGCAGGTGCCTACACTGCCAGCAATATACAAATAAGTAGGAATAACAGTGAGAATTTAAACTATCCATTATTAACTATCCATACTATCTGTTATCAAAATCTTGAGCCTTTTAAGGTTAATAAGAAAGTTTCAGTGGGAAATGATCAGACTCTAAAATGGTTTTATTATATTAAAACAATGCAAGAGATACCTGGAAATGTGGAAAAACAATATTGCTTCAATTAAGGAACTACTTGTGAAACCCAGAGACTGTAACAGAAAGAGATGACCAACATTTATATAGTCAATTTGAAAAAAAATAATTAAGCATTTCAATACTTTTCAGATTGAAATGGAGACAGAAAGCTCAGAACTTACTGTAAAATGAAAATTTTAAAAGCTTTTCAATATTAGTTATTTTGAAAAGAAATACTTCAAATGAACTTGAGGTTTAAGATATGTTTCTGGTATGGATTTATGTTGTCATTTTTTCATGTTATTTCACAATGTGTAAATAGTAGAGCAAAATGATGCATCACTGTATATCAGATTTTGAGATGACATTCACATCATGCACAAAGACCAAAATGTCTTGAAAAATTGTATGAAGAGTAGTTGTGAAGAATATGAAGTTGTCATATTCTAAATGATGTTACATGTCATTTTGCTCTACTACTATTGACATACCATTGAAATTCTATAAAACAAGTAAAGCTATATGAAAAAATGGTATTATCATTTTTGTCTTATGATTTTTTTTTTTTCCCAAAAAGATTTTTCATGGAAAGAAACAAACAAGCAGACACAATTTTCAAGAGGCATTTCATTCAACTCATTATCATAGCACTCCTTTTCTCTACTTTTTCAGATTGCCCTTATGCCCTGAAGAAGAATATGTAGGTCCATCAAGCTAAAAAAAACAACAACCAAGACCAAATAATAGGAAAAAAAAAAAAAAAAAACAAAAAAAAAAAAACCCCCAGCCATTCTGTCCAGGACTTAATTATGCACGAACCAATAAGTGAAGGCCATATAATCGAAATGTCATCCTAATTCTGTCAAAACCCTTGTCAGCTAACTTGATGGTCAGGTACAAACACATGATTACATGTGTTTGTACCTGACTAGAGCAAAATAAACTGAATCTTGCTGATAAATCTAATAATAGCCTATTTCTACTACTACTCTTACTAGGAATGAGGTCTGCTGCAAGATTAAGAAAGGGAGCTCACCTAGTATTCTTCAGATTGCTCTTCTGGGAATCAACTTGATGTTTTCTGTTTTCCCTTCCCCTGATTATGAACTATACTAATTCTTTTCACAACATCTCTTGTGGGACACACAGACCCAGCCTGAATGAGGGAAGGAATAAGGGTTGTGCACCTCTGGTAGTATTGTGTGCTTTGGGAGCAGACACTACAACTCTGGATGGGAGGGGGAGGGGAGTAAAGCTACCTTAGCCCACCCTCCCCAGTAAACCACAACTAACGGATACATCTTCAGTCTTCAGTGGTGAGTGTTCACAACAAAGGGTTTGTAATCAACCTGTGCAGTGAAACAAACAAAGAATCATGGAAAAAATGTTGAGTGAGAGACAACACTAAAACTCCCTGAAGAAATTGCAATTTCTACTTGAATGTCCTATAAGAATAAGAAAGATCTGCTAGTGAATTGTCCTATTTACATTGTTCTCTCAGATCCTGTCTGCTGGTGTAAATCATTTCAATAATACTGCAAGACAAAATCATGATTGTAATGCTGATTTCTAAGTTCTTCATTCTTGACAGTCCCAGAAAAAAGTTTGGATAATTAGAACAGATTCGGCAAATCAAAGTTCTTGAAATCATATTTGTATTAAGAATAGTTCTATGCTGTGACATTTACAGATCTTGCTGAAACCTTCAACACAGGAATGTGATAGGCTAACCATAAGCCATGATAATCCCTGTGAAAGAGACAGATATTTTATTTACCCTCTTGAAATGGCATACTTTAGTGTTAGTTGAAATTCTATGTCTTTTCCTCAGTTTGTACAGAAAGTTATGTGGAAATATCCTAACAATCAGTTCATAGAAACTAATGTACCAGGTACTTTAAATGAAGCCATTATTTTTTTCTTGGTTGTATTTTAGTCAAATTACCAGTCCAAAAAAGGTACTACTTACATATAAACAAAAGAACTAGACTAGCTAAAGCAAAGTTATTTAGAAGTTCAGCAAAGCTTTCATTTTCCTCCACATCTGTCAATTTAAAAGATTAATCTGATAATACAAGATCATAAATACATATTGCAAAAGACTCAATGAAGAAAACAAAGCCTCAATTTATAAAAGGTAATCAGGTTTGCAGAATATTCACTTAAAGCACATCTGATAGGCTTTTTGTTTTCCAAAATGAACTAATTCGATTCATTGTATTTTAGCTAGCAATTTTAAGATTCTTATTTGGGAAATCACAATGAAGGTAATAAAGACTTGCATTATATACACTAACATTACCACTCATTCTGAGTTTTAGGACATCAGAGAGCACAGCATGCAGCTTTTAAATAAAGAAAATAAATTTTGGGGTACTTCATGTCAGACAATTGCCAGTTAAGTGAGCATTTCCATAATTAAACACAGTATAATACATAAATGACAGATGGCTGTTGACAGGTTTTTTTCCACTGTGCTCAGAGGACTTCACGTTTCTCTAGTTTAAACAATAATAGAGTGATGTCAACAAAATCATCAGGAAAAATCTGTAAACTAGTTGCATTTTCATATATGAGTATGGAACTTTGAAAGGCTTGATGTAAAGAAAACTTAAACAGTCATTATTCTCTTCAGAACCTGTTCCTAAAATAATCAATCAGATCTGATTACTGCGGGTAAGTGTGGTCTGTGTTTGGAAGCATAATGCTGTTTTATGCGACAGACTTGCATTATGTGACCTCACACCACGGCATTTGATGGGGCAGTCAGGGAGGTTCGGATCGCTTTCTTCTGAGGAGGCAGAACATTGCTAGGAGAAGCAGAAAAGTCTCCTCTGAATAGATGGGTTCTTGGAAATGCACCAAGTTTACCACGCGTTTGGGCAGAAGTGCTGGATGTCAGGATTCCTGAGCTCAGATTCTGCTCTAGAAAAATTTTCTGATGGTAAAGGCAACAGTGAAAAATTAAAATTATTTAAAAATTAAAATTATTTAAACAGATTTAGCCCAATCATTCTGGAAGACATGGAGGATAAGTGGGACACAGCGAGGGAATCGAAGACATAAGTCATAGTATCTCCCTGATAACATTCTGTGAAACTTCTCGGACCAACTATTTGCACAGTAGAGGATATGTTACTGCCCCTGTCCCAGGGAGGGTTGATACATACTGGCAAAGATGTGCATGTGGGGAAAAATTGCCCTTTTTTAATCCTAATCAAAACATTTCACACTGAATATGGCCCCCAAGACACTGATTTCACTATGCTGAATCTAAACAATGTTAGCATTATCTGCAAGCTAAATGTGCAACTAAACACTGTAAAATGTTTGGATAAAAATCATGAAGCTATCAAATGTTTGGCAGATGCGTTACCAGTGACCAAACTCGTAATAATCTTTTTTACCAGCATGGAGTTTGTTTAGTTGCAACATCCGTGCTGCTGACAGCAGGATACAGCTTGGAGCCTGAAATAAAATGTCTTCTTGCTCAAACAACCTGCATTATTTCCCCACAACAAACTGCTGTTGTTGTCAGCTGGAAGGTTACAACTACTATCCATCAAATGCAAGATCATTACTAGCCAGTTCCAGACCCTGCAAACCATCGGCAGCAGTATAAGGCAACTGATGGCAGATTCAATCCAAAGGAGAACTATACAGTTGAAAACAATGTAAGAGATCGATAGTTTTGCCTTACCTTGTTAATATACAGAACTGCAAAATGAAGGGTAATTGTTACAAGGCTAGCTGAGCAAATGCCAAATCCAAGAACAAGGGACATAAACTTAAGCCGAGAAAGAGACAGCTACTGAATTACTTTGGTCAGAACGTCTTTCCAGACAGAAGAGCTGCAATATGAAATAAACCACCAGTGTCAAATCCGGGACAGTTGGCATATACATTTCTTCAAAACTGGATTGAAAAGACATTTGTATGAAATAAATATGACAGAGTAAAACTGTTGAATTAAAGCTGGGATTGTTAACTTTTCTTTTAGTTAACATTTCTGTTCTTCTGCCTTTCAGATAAATGTCAGCTTAATCCAGTTCTTGAGTAATTTATCTGTGAGCTTTTCCAATATAAGGAATAAGCATAAGTGTATGGGTGATGACATTAAATATTTGGCAAATGGTAAACATTAATGCCTGTAATGTCTTTATTTTATGAGAAAAATATGCCGTAATACAGGCCACAAGGGAAAAGAGACAGCAAATGTAATGAGAATTTTCCATGTGATGTATCAACAACAAGAGCCAAAGAATTTTTAAATATTTTAAAGTTGAGAAGCCATCTCCCATGGGTCCTAACAGGCAAGGGGATAAGGTAACAGAATTAAGTAGCTTCTGTAGTCTTCCCAGCTAAAGAAGTGGCCACAAACCCAATCCTTTTGTCCTTTGACTGGAGAAGGGGTTTAATGGGCTTCCATAAGAGTCAACAATGTCGAGATAAGGCAGTTGCAAAACCCGGTGCCAGATTTGGAAGTAATAGAGGGGTTTGAGTGGGTGTCCTCTTATGCCTTAAGTGCGCTTGAGACTTAACCCCAGGGATAAAGGTTTTGAGACCAAGGTCAGAGAGAAGACTGTTGGCATGACTGATTGTAGGTTGTTAGTAGTAGCAGATTTGGAGTACTTGCTGTGTGAATTGCTAACACCTCAAAGGCAAAAGAAAGTTGTCCGCTCACCAGTTGACTCCTGCTCACAGTAATCAGTGTCCATGGCCTGAAGCATGCATTATTCATCTGGCTATAAATGCACTAGTAATAACTGTAGAAAGGCCAAGAAGTTGAAGGTTCAAATCAATGCTGAAACCTTGCCCTCCACAAAAGAGGAAAACTTTTCAATGGCTGCTTCCCTTAGAACCTACATCCTTTCCATTGGAACATTTGAGCATTTCAGCTTCAGAACCCCTTCTCAAACTAAAAAACACTGAAAGGTATTTAGGACTCGATAAATGGGAACTGATCCTACTGTGCCCTGAGGGGGGTGAAGCTTTCTGTAACTGTGCAGTCATTTTCCTTCTTTATGGTCAGGTTAACAGAGTATGTTTATAATCATATTCAGAAAGATATTAGCAGAGAAAAGGTGGGAGCTGAAAATAGATATTACAGTGCTAGAAAAATATATGAATCTAATACATATCTAAAGATCTAATGATAATTACATCTAAATAACTTGCAAGCACCAGACCTGAGTGAATCCTCCTTTATTCATTTGTGCACAAAAGCAAAATATGGGCAGAAGTCACAGCTGTCTGGATTAATTTGGTGTGTAAATAGAAACAAGATATGATGGTTTGAGTAAAGAGGACACATCAGTCTTTCAATTAACAACAAAATCCTGGTCTTTGATACCTATTTGAAGATAGCAATTTGAAAATTAACAGATATGTATTCGTGTGTATAAATCTATTTATAGTGAGATTATATAATGCAATAAGAACAATCTTCACATGGATCAAGGAGCACTTTTTAGGGTCACTCAAAATGTTTATTGTGAATAATTGGTCAGCATAAGGGATTTTGTTATAATTCTGCAAATAATTCAACTGTATGATTTTTTTTAAAAAAACAAATTGTTTATTACTGCATCCACACATTTTAGTTTTTGCTCCAAGTATTACCGTTTTCATCTAGTTACATGTTTTTCCTGGTGTACGGTTGCCTAGACTGGGTCTCATGATATTAGTTCTTTAAAGATTTCATTTATAAAACTTAAAGAAAGCTTTTTTCTTTCCCCTATAAATAAATGTCAATCAGTGTTAAAGTGCTCACAAAAATATTCTACATAGCAACAAAGCAATGCTGTAGATAAACACTCTTACAAATATTGCCTCCATTTCATGTTCCACAAACCATAGCCTGTGGAGAACACCCTGTCCCTAAGCTCATGGTCGTCGTTCATCATCCCTTCTCAGCTGCTGGGCTGAATGAAGGCCCTGAGAGCTCAAAGAACAAACCTCCATGTAACTGGAAAAGACCAAAAGACTCAGAAGCCTGTTATAAATCTCAGTAGTGGATGGACAAAGATCCACTACCGCGTGATACTTGAAGCACGAGTATTGTGGAGAGTAGCCTCTTTGTTTTCAGTGCTATGGCCATCTGAATATCCTACAACACATGACTGGTTTTTAATTCCTAAGGATGCGTGGAATCTAGGTGGATTCTGACTGGCTCTCTGTAACTGAGTGAATTAACAATATTGGGGAATTTTTACAAAGCACTCATTTCTGTTACTGCTTTCACTGAAATAACAAGATTTTTTTTTGAGATTTGGGGTGGGGGCAGGGTGGTTTGCAGCTGATGGAAGAAGTGTTGGACCATTGGATACCTTTTAGAAATCTTACTCGTTTGTAAAAAGTTCAATATCTAATGCACATAAGAAATGTAGATGTGACAAATGTTACCGAAGGCTTGAAAGTGAGGGGGAACTAATTTCTGTTTAAACAAGGTTGCCTTGCAGACAAGAATATGGAAGTCCTTAAGCTGGATAGAGAAAAAGCAGGACATGTCAAGTTTCTGCTTCCTACTTGTTAGACTACATATCTTCTCCTTGCTTCTAGGACTAACTAGGTAACTTCTATTGCACAGTCCTTAGAAGAAAAACAGAAGTTATATGAGGAACAGAAAATATCTTAAATACTTGTCTGAAGAATCAAGTGTCCTTTTGCTATTCTCAGGACTTTGCACCTTCTTGGCTGCTCAGCGGTCCAGCTTTGATGAGACCGGTGGAGAGTGCTCTGCATTTTGCAGCTTAGGACGGATTCCCGCTATATAGGAAATTTGAATGCTCTCAGGTCAAAGACTGCTTTGAACTGTTTCTCTTTCCATATGAGAGTCCTCTTCACTGGGACACCACAAAATAAAACCAAGGAATCCCCACCCTCCCACATTCCCAAAGAAGCTCAGCCCAAAATCCTGGAGTGGCTTCACACTGAATCCCAGGTCATAGAGGCACCTATTCCATGGTTATAGGTTGACGGTAACATCAGAAACAAAAGTAGGACTTCCAAAATGTCCCTCCCCAAAGTTTTCCCTTTTGCTGATTTGCATCTCCATTTTCTGGGAGCTGCAAAACCTGTTTGGAAAACCCTTTGTTTCTCTGAACATTGTATGAAGAAATATAGCTACCTAGAATGGGAGATTTCACCACTGAAACCGAGTCTTTTAGAAGTAAGCAAGCCAGTGTCTGACACAGCCACATAAGCATGCATTTCTAGATCTCCCCAGAAACATATTTGACTTCTAAGGCAATCTTATGTTCTGCATCAGTATTTATAATTTATGATGTTATTAGCTCTCTAACAAGTTCCCTTAAAAAATAATTAAAATTAATTACATTTGTGCACAAATTTAGCTTTGAAAGGAATAATTGAGACATGTTTGGCAACTCATTTTCACAGGGGTTTGGATTTGCCATTTACATTTGACCTTTAAGACCTGTGATCCAAATTTTCTTTTAACAAGTTCGCACAGCAGCATCTGACCAAATAATGCATGTCCTCCACTTCAAACAGCAGAGGAGGCTGTGGCAGCTGTTGAAGGAAATTGTATTATGTTAACTGGGAATGTGATGAAAAAGGTGTATGTGTTCCTTCAAGATTTTTTGTAGTGATGAGGAAAATACATGCTGTTTTCCATCATCTATCTGTTTACTTCCATTATATTATGTGGGCATAGTGGTGTTGGGTTGATCGTTGGACTCTATGATCTTAGAGGTCTTTTCCAACCTTAATGATTCTATGACTCTATGGTTCTATATTTAAATATCATGTTTCAGTTGCATGTAAAAACTGCCAATGAAGATTAAAACACTTTACAGTGATTTTAAAATCCATTGTTCAAACTGGTAACTTTTTCTTCACACTTTCCCACAACAATCAACAGAAAACTAAACAAAATGTAAATGGATGCAAAGAAACAGACTGTACTATGAATTATATGTATTATTGTAGTGACATCTACCATAGCGAGGTGGGTGTCGGTCTCTTCTTCCAAGTAACTATCGATAAGACAAGAGGAAATGGCCTCAAGTTGCACCAGAGGAAGTTTAGATTGGACATGAGGAAAAATTTCTTTACTGAAAGAGTGGTTAAACATTGGACCAGGCTGCCCAGGGAAGTGGTTGAGTCACCATCCCTGGAAGTATTTAAAAGACGTGTAGATGAGGCGCTTAGGGACATGGTTTAGTGGGCATGGTGGTGTTGGGTTGATGGTTGGACTCGATGATCTTAGAGGTCTTTTCCAACCTTAATGGTTCTATGATTCTATGATTCTATGATCTAGTGGAGTTGCTTCAAGCTACTCCAAACTAATCAAAGTGTTATACAAACATAGCTTCTGAGCACCTTCACAAATCACTGCATCCCTTATTTTTACCTGGTTTACAGATTCTATTTTTAATCTGCATTTCCAAACCCAGATGAATAAACCATTGTTCTCTTTTGTTACTCTTCTTTGCACAAATGATAATGATAATTTATCAGTCTCCAATCAGTTATCACTTAACAAATGCAGGTCTCCCTTCCAAGATATATTTTGTGAAAGACTACAACTAGAATTCTTGAATAGCTATGTATCCCCTTTCTCTTATTCTCTCTCCCTTGTTGATGGTGCACAATGTTAAAAATCAATATTGTGATTAGCCAAGGAACAATTTATTGTATTCTATTCAGTGGCTAAACATGTGTATCTTTTTCTTTTTTCTGCCATTAACCTTTAAAACATTTACTTTATTGTAAAATGCTAAAGAAAAAGAGGCTTAGACTAAAAGTTTGTGCTGCTGATTATATCGGGGAGGGGGGGGAGGGGGGAAGAAAAAACCCCCCAACCAAACATACAAAAAACCCCTAGACACTGTATGAGAGAAAAAAGAGAAAAAAATAAAGCAAATACCCCACACTTTTGGAATGGATTAAGAATCAAAAATAGTTATGTGCACCAAGCAAGATTATTCAGACTTTTTTCTTCCGTAACTGTGCGTACAAATTGAGCCACCTCTTTGTGGATAGACTGTTTCAACCATCTTTTTTAAGGAAGCAACAGGACTCTCTTCCCCACTTCCCTCTCTGATTTTGCCTGACACTAGAGATTTGTCCTAGTTGTCTTCTGGGATGCCCTAGTTTTTTGAAACTAGTAATCTTTAGTGTATGTAGGCTGGCACCTTCCCATTCGTGGTAGCTGCCAAAGCTCCCTAAAAGGGGACTTCTCCTCCCTCAGAGCACTGGGTTGGTCTCAGCAGCTTGAGGCCGTACCTTGGGCAGCTCGGTACATTCACCAGCTCCTCCACAGAGGACCCAACAGCCTCCTAAATCCCTCTCTGTGTTCTGTGATTTATTTTTGCAGAATATTTCCTGTTCCTAACTGCACATGGCTTATCCATATTATCCTTAAAGAACTACAGTCATGTGGGGCCTTTCAATCTGTATATCCAAGAAGGAATAGTTTTTCTTTTGTTGAAGATGGAACTGCAAGTTGATCTTATGATTCTCCAGATATGGGAGAAATCTTCTGTGAAATCTTGTATAAATTTGGCTGCCTACCTCTCTATATCCTTAATGAATGTCTCTATATTCTTCCCCATTCCCAACATTAATATACTTAGAAGGGAACATCTGGGATAACCAATGTATCACACTCAAGGAGGCTTATTCCAGAATAAAGGGAAATAAAAAAAGCAAAATCTTTATCCAGAGAGGGGTGATAGCTAGAAAAAATTAAGCCTGCCTTTGTGTATGCTTAGACTGAAGTGTCCCTGGAAGCATGTTTTTGCACTACAAAGGCCATGAGAAACTTTCTGAAATTGGAATACCCCTATTTCATTATAAAATCCCAGCTTTTCCTAACAAATGGGAGTTAATAATGGTAGACAGACCATTGCCTTTGCATGTACTTGAAGTTGTAAAGAGATCAACTGGCTAGACCCAAGTTGGAAACAGAATTTTCCATATTTTTTTGGACAGTTTTGGTCCACTGTGATTGTTAGGACACAGGTGCAGATGGCCAGCTGTGATCTGTTGCTACACTAATAAGACATTTCATGGTGTTACAGGTGGGAAAATGGTAATAATGTGCATGCAGATGATTGACTTGTGATTACACTAATAAGATAGCAACATGGGAAGTGGTAGAAATGAGAGACATTATAGATAGAAAAGGAGGTACTAGCTTAACAGAACTGCTGACCAAGGTAAAAATCACCAGGGCAGCAATGTCACTGACATAAAATAAAGGTATCAAGTCAGCAAAATCAGGGCAAATGTGGAAAGAGTAAACAGGGATGACCTGTTTGTTACAGAGGGGTTGAGGGTGGAGAAGAGGAAGAACTTTGGATGGGAAAAAGCAAAAATAAGAGACAGTGAATCATATGACAAAGGACTTTCACAGGTGACAGTCAGGCAGCCCTGTTCCTGATGACCACAGCTCAGAGCATGACAATAAACACACTGTTGCTCTGACAGTATGGGTGTCCAGCTTATTTCTGTGGTCAGGATATACCTGGGGTGCTTTCCCTTTCACTGGCAACTGGGTTCCCTAATGGTGCTACTAAAAATGCTATTAAAAATACCCCAAAAAAAACCCAGAAAAACAAATAATAATAAAAGAATGAAATAGAAACAGTTTAAAGCTTTTAATATTTTGGGGATTTCTCCAGTTTGGGGAGAACAAAATTATTCTTCAAATTCTCCAAATTCACTAACAGTTTTGGTCCCTAACTGTTCCTTTTCTCTTGTTTTACCCATGAGGAAACATAGGATTCTTTCAAAATAATCAGTGCATCACAGTAAAAAGCTACCAGAATATCTCTCAATTACTACCTGCCACAATTTCCATGTGACTTTTAGTAGCACATTTTAAACCTGTATTTTTTCTTCCAAGCATTAAAACATCTGTTATTAAAAAAGTATTCCTGGTGAGCAAATGAGTACTCCAGTGAGGTTTTTACCTGTGAATCACGAGGAAGAGGTATTAACAAGTAAAATCTGCTGTGGTCATGCAGAGAATTCTTTCAATGCAGTAATTTCATGAAGATCATTAGTTCACTTTTTTCCTACACTGATTATGGGCAGAACTAAGAACAGATTTACATGCTTAATAGCATCTCACGCTATTGAGATTCCTGCAGTAACATATATGTTTGCAGAACTCAAGACTGTAGGAATGAGTATAATGACATCTTACTGCACCTTATTCATAAAAGAGTGAAAATACAAGATGAAACTATTTTTTCTTCACTGTCTTATGATGACAGAGATCCTTTACGCCTCTCTACACCTACATGGTTTTTCTGACAAATTTCAGGTCTGCAAGTTCTTTCGCTCTTTAAATTTTAATTTAAAAACACCGTCCATCAATCTAATTAAATGAAAAATCCTCTATCAAGCACACAAAAGTTTTATGTGAATTATTGCTGGGCCCCTATAACATTGCTACATTTGAATTTCATTCAGATAAAATTTCCTCTGTGTCTCTTCTGGGTTACTGAACACAGAAGCAAAATCATAACATTTCCACTGGGGTTTCTGTGCACACTGAAATTCAGTTTCTCTCTCTGCGGGATGGTTGCAGAAACACAATAGCTGCACACTAATAAAAACATTGGTGGCTGAATAACTGAACAGGGACTATTACCAGTTCTAGTTTTTACCAAGTTCTAAATTAACAGAGAAGGAAATATACTGGTGACTTTCAATCTCTTGTGCAACCTCTGCAGCAGATGGTGTGCAAAAGGGAAGGCGCAGGGAGCATCTCCCCCAGCACCCCATGAACATAAGCCTCTGAGGCACAGAGCAAGGAGAACTCAGAGGTCTCTGAGACCAGAAATTATTATAACTGTCCTCTGCTATCACTGCCAGCACAGAGTAGGCCACTGAATATAAACCCCTTCATGGATCCCAGAGGGTCTGACTGACCTATGCAGGCAGCCTTAGTTCAAAAGGACCAAGGGGTAGAGACCACTCCTACTCTGTAGACAAAGAGGTCTAGTGGTTAAATGACCCTACTGGTTTGCCACCAATAACAAGACATATTTTTAACATCTTGGAAGAGTAAAGAATACATGTGACAATCTAAAAAAAGAAACTCAGGCTGAAATCTCAAAGCACTGGAGGCAAAGTCTTCATTTTTATGAAGGTGGGGAACAGAGAACTGATGGGGGATATCTACGCTCCCACATCATCAAACCGGGGTCACATAGGCCTTAAAGGACTTCAGACCCAGGTGCCTGCTATCCTTATCAAAGGATGCCATCCTACGTGCATCACAGCAGAAATGAGCATGCATGATTCGAAAGGGCACAGACCAATAAATCCCACAAACCCCCACATATCTGAGAAGTGGAGTCAGCTGCAAGTGAGCTTCAGTGGGATATGATTAATGCTTTAAAATATTCAGTCTTGTGCAGAAATATCAGACCTACTTTGCACATCATCTGATAGGCAATTATGTTTAAATAATTCAGTGTTATCACTTAAAGGTGAAATCAGCATTTTCTTGCATCTGAGTTTCTAAGTTGTTGTCAGCAGGTTTCTATTAGTAGGTAATGTAGCCCAGAAGTCCTTGTTCATTGAATGGATCTTATTAAAGCAGTTCATATTATTTTTATATGTCATTTTTCTTTACAAGATCATTTTAGTAGTTATCTGAGGCTCTAGTACTGTTCATTTTCCATATAATACCATTGGCAATTGAGACAAAGACACTTTAACATAAGAAAGTACAGTCCTTATTCATTTTGTGTGGGATAAATAGCTTCAGTATGGAATACATTATCTATTTATCATAACCAAGTGCCTTCTGTTCTATATACTAGGAAATGTTTCAAGGAAGAGTCATAGAATCAAGGACCAAAAAAAACAAAAGAAATACTTCTAAAATAGGCTAAACCTGTTTATCAGAATACCTTTTGAATGGATTTTGACTTACAGGTTTGTATACAAGTTATATACAGTGAATTCCACATGACATGGCACATTTAAGCTAGGAAGTTTTGAGGTCTGTTGGCAATCAGCATTCTCCTCACTTCTTGATTTGGGTCAGACAGCAGGATGCTAATAATGCAGATCATAGTCTGCATGGTAAATTCTCTTTTAATCCTTAAATATTTATCAAGGTCTCAGATCTCTAGATCCAGCAATGGTAACTTCTTTTGGAAGAAAGACATTTTCTAGCTGAAACAGTGTTCTCTGATCATATTTTCATCTCGTTTCTTCTTAGCAGGAGACACATAAATTAATGAGTTTTTTATTCTTCTAGAAGATAACATAAAAAAAGAGCACCTGTACTTAAACCCTCAGCTGAATCAGGACTTTATATCTTAAAGCAATTATGTTATTAAATCCCAATTCTTCAAAACATTTAATTACTGCACACATCTCTTCATCTATAACGGAACTGAGAAGTACACTTTTCTGAATCAGGGTCACAGAGTCAGTCATCAATACGCATTTCATATCACTGTTACACAAGCTTATTTAAACCTTCAGTAAAGAAATGGACGGGACTCTACTCTTGGTTAGTCTTCAAGAGCTCCAGAAGAATGGTAAGCTGTCCTTTCACGTTCTCAGAAACAAAAATATGAACATTCTTTTTGCATCTCCCTTACAAGTGTTTTTAATATTAATTTTTTTTAACTAACCAGAACATAGCTAGTATTTATATTACGAAAAGTTAATGCTTTCAGTAAATATATACTGAATTGAATAACTGTGTTTAAATTGCTACCATTACTCTCCTTCCTTTTTGAGGATCAGGATCTATGATTATGAACTCAAATTATTTTGACTAAAACATCATTAGGTTCTGAAATCAACATATCAAATGAGAGGTGGCATTTTGTGAAAGAGCAAACACACAGTTTCAGAAGCAGTTTTGCACACATCCGATGGTGTGTACCACCATAAATTCAGTGAAGGAAGTGTCACTGAAGAACTTGTGTCCGTGTAAGTACAGCAAAGGGCAGATGCACTGGAAGGCAGATCAGAGCAGCGTACATCAGCAGGATGCAGAAAGCGCAGGGCCTTGATTAAGGCAGAAACATTAACATCCTGCACAGTCATAAAAGCCACCTTCATGGTGTGATTCAGCTTTTCAAAGAGAAACTATGCACATGCATTTTTCCACACTCTGATTTACTGTCAGTAGTTGCCACCACTGCACAAACTGCCTTGTTTTATGAGGTATTAGGTAAGGCCAAGCTGATTGTCTCATTTGCCACAAGGTTATCACAGTCACGGCCCTCTGCACTGTACCTGTGGTGTTGAGGGGTGGGATTTGGAGTACATCTACAAGTGTCTCAACTCATGTCTTTAGACTTTGGAAACAAGTGAAAGAGCAGCAGGAGAAGCCTCAGCTTTGTTCCACTAGTAATACCCATCCTCGTTTCACAGAATCAGAGCATAACTGAGGCTGGAAGAGACCTCTGGATATCACGTGGTTGAATGCCCCAATTAGACTTAGATCAACAGGGCCTTGTTTGGTCAAGCGTTAAGTATCATCAGGGATGGAGATTCCACAATCTTTCTGTGTAACCTGTTCTGTTGTTTATCACCATAATTGTGAAATCAGAATTTTTTATTTCCTGCTTTTGGTTCTTTGAGGGCTTCATTGTTCTGTGTGGGGCTTCATGTCTGGAAACTTCTCTGTAGAAAATATGCTTTGTTTTACTTCAAATTCTTCATTCACACTCATTTCTAGAACTGAAATTTCTGCATCTAAGCTATGTTTTGTCTCCCTCAGCACCTTTCAGTTGAGCTCCTCTATACCAGTAAATGAAATAAGGTTAAGGTATGGACTCAAACATGGGCCTGCTGTTGACTTATACCATTTAACTGTAACCACATTTCCTGACACGGTTTCGCTCAGGTTAGGCAACAATGTTCCAGGTAAGCATGGTTCACAAAATGGCATGGGCCAGGAGACGTTCTCACCATAGTCAAGTGCTATGAGAGGAACATGGACTTTTTATGATAAATCTGACATGATGGGGTTTTCATCTGGTTGGAATTTCTATATATAATACAGAATTTACTTTTATAAGTATACATAGTTGAGATTCAAAAAATACTGCATCATGCTTTTATAACCAACAATCTAGTTCATTGCACTGAAATGCTCATGTTCCTCACAAACAAAAATCACAAAGAAAGTGCTGAAAATTGCAACACATTCCATATGTATGGAATGATAGTGCAAACACATGAGTTATACAGACAGGGATGACAAAAGAGCTTATAGGCTATTTAAAGGCCTAAGAAAGCATCTGGATCTGCTGTTTCACAAAGTAGGGCATAGGTTTTTTGGAATCAGGTTGGGGACTTACTTTTCTACTGAAAAGAATAATTAGGATCTGAGTCCAAGAAAGGCAAGAAGTCCACAGCTTAAAAAAACAAATCCTATAACATTTGGTTATTCCAATTACACTTCTGCTGAAATCTTCTTAGGATTGTACTCACTCATTCAGTAATTGATGACAGAAGCTCTTGTGAAATGGTGTCTGATTTCTATAGTAATAGAATCTGCTAGCAGTGAACAAATTTATGAGTTCTACTCTTATCTGTAGAAAATATTGAATGCCTTGAACATGACTTTACTTCCTCTTATCTCACGTTTTGAATCTTCTTGACAAAGCTTATTTTAAGAAGCATACAGTTTAAAGCAGGCTAGTTAATATGTGCATCCTCCAAAAAAGGCATAATCCTTTCTAAAAAATTGTGTAAATTTCTATCTTAAAAATTAATCTGATCAGAAATAGTGAATTGTATTCACTATTTCTTAATATGATAGCTATTCAGATTTGTTGGGCATTCTCAGGGACACCATTTCTTGGGATCAGCTAAACACTGGGGTTGTGATACAACATTGATGAAAAAGGTTTTTAAACCACTCCAAACTCCTTTAAAAAAGACAAAAATACACAAACAGTATTTGGATGCTAAATTTTATTTAGAGGCCTTTGCCTTACTGTGCTAAGAGGGAGAATCTTTCTACTTTTTAAGAAGGTGTTTCTTCAGAAGGGAAAACAGAATGAATACCACTCATGATTTTTTCCTTTCCACTTCATGTTTTAAAGGTGTTTTCCCACTTTAAACATATTCTTATTTACTTCCAAGGAAAGCTGAGTGCTCAGCATTAAATTCTGTGCCTATTTCTAAGTCACTTACTACAGTAACACTTCTAAATAGGTGTAAATTTATTTGGCGACATAAGTAACTTCTTTTCACACTACCACTCTCCTATTAGCAGTTGATACTAATCACATTTTTAATAAACTATGTCTTGACAGAATGTCTTGCATAAACCTATTCCTTTCTACAGCCTTGAGGCTAATAGCAACTGTATGTTTTCTTTCAATTTAATTCCAACAGCAAGTTAGCATAAACCCCTGTTTACCACTGCCACAGACGTGGGGCTGACAGGGTAGAAATAAAAATCTGTCTAGATCACAGTGCTAGCAACTCTCACAATTTTGTACAAATCACAAGTTTTGTTTTTTTTCTTGAAGTCTCATGTCCTGAATTCATGTGATTCATGGGAAGACATACAGTCTCTTTTGGAACATAAAAGTTCTTAGTCTGGTAGATGCAGAGGAAAACAAGAAAGCACAACCAAAGTGTACCTGAAAGGCTCATAAACCAACAAACAAATAAATGGATATTGATTAAATCGGTATTATATCATTTGGAGGAGCCTGGCAGGTTTGGAATAGCTGGGCTGAAAGGCTTGGGTTGCTTGTAGGGGAGGAAAAGGGCACACAAACTATTACTTTAGCATATAGCTCCTTAGTGTAGAGGTCCCTAAATCTATTACAATTCCAAAGCATGCAGTAGGGTTGTACGTAGGGCTCATAAGGGCACTCATTTGTTTTAACTATCATAGATACTAGTAGATTTTACGCTTATCAGTGATTGATTGAAGGCAGTAGAATGTCATTCAGGGCCCAAGAAAATTAGACGTGACAATTTTTCAGCTGTCAGGACTTGAACTTTCAAAGACTGATGGAGCAGTACAATGAGTAGACAAGGACTGAAGGATGTCCCCTGATAAAATAAGCTCATTTCCGCAATGATGTAAGAGTCTAAGGAAAGAACCTTCACCCTAAACTATCTTCTGCTTTCAGGGTGATTATGTGAAGCCTTCAGAACGTCACCAATAAATTGTTTATATATTCATACTTTTTTATTTTACTAGTTCCAAACTGTTGGTGAACTACTGGGTCTGAAAAAGGCACTGGGGAGGTCCTACATTTCCATTCTCCTGAGACAGCCACCTGTGTGCTGTGTTGCCTTGAAGAAGCAGTAAATTGTTTTATGCCTGAAGAACAATGCTGCTACTTTCCTTCCAGAATAGCAGTATTTTGAGATCTTCAGATATGATGCATTTTTTTCTAAAGTACAAAATTATTAGTAATATTTAAACAACTCAACTGTCAAGGTTTTTGTATCCTAAATCAAAGCATTGTTCCAATGCTTGTTGCCATAGAAATTAAACATCTCAAATCCTCCATACAATGTTATTCACTTCCAATATATCCAGTGGACTTTTTATACTAATCACTTAATTTGAAGTGTTTAAAGAAGTAGTATACCAGTCCATAAATATGGAGATGGCAGTATTATTGAAGACAATTCTGTTTTCCTGAGTAAGCCTTCAATTCAAGAAGAAAAATGCTGGCAATTTGAAAATGGGAGGCTATGTTTCTGTAGTGCAAGAAAATAAATAAACCTGTTTCTTTATCTAATTCAGTATTGTTTTTTTTTTTCTTTTAGATATTTTCAAACCACAGGTAATTAACAGTTTTTTATTGTGTTTTTTGTTAAGTAAAGATTTATTAAATATAAATATAAGCTAAATTAAATATAAAGATGTCTTCAAGATAAGGGAAAAAAAGAATTAGGTTGTGTGAAGGTCTTGGTAGTATTTCCAGAGTGGAAGTCAGAGAAGATGGTGGGGGACACACCATGTTTTTATTTCAGCCTTTAACTAGAGTTGCCTTTTTTGCCACAGCCTCTAAGGGACCTCTCTCCATGTCTGCTTCTTATCCACAAGCTCCCATAGTACTGCCAGTCTCTCCAACTAGCCTCTGATTTCAGCAAAGACATTTGTCGATCAGTCAGGTCTAAGTCTGTCAATCAGCATGGGCTGGCAGCCACAAAATTTCCTTTCTGAGACTTGTGGACAACGACAATGTACAGCAATAGAGGCTGTTTCTCCAGAACAAAAGCAGATTCATAATGTGAAATAGAATTCAGCATTCAGAGGAAAAACTGAGACTTATGCTTTACTAATTTTTTACTCTCTAGGCTTTTAGTGATTTAACCTTGGGATCTTCCATTTGCCTACAGTTTCAACAGCTATTTGTGAGCTGCAGATCTTCACAAACTGTTCTTCAGCTGCTGGACAGGATTTGGCACCTTTTCCTTACTTCCCTCTCCAAAGATCAGTGCTCTTCCTCATAGCCATCATCAGCAGTGTTATGATCAGCCACCTCCATGGTTATTTGTTTCAAAGGATGCT
>NW_008824231.1:211699-217150 GCF_000699105.1 Pygoscelis adeliae
TTCCTGCTGTTGTTTTACCATTCATGCCTGATTTTGACAAGTCCTTTTTATCTATTTGTATGAACTCAAGCTGGGTGATATCAGACTGACAGACTGAGGTGTGTGTAAGATTTATAAAGAAAACATACTAATCCAGACATTTCTGTGTTCTCCTTAACATACTATTGTCTTCCCCACAATTGTCTGGACTGTAAAGAGAAGCAGGATTGCCTGTCACGAGTGAGGCATGTTCACATCCTTTTCATGATCACGTAGGTGGGCTAATTTCCCAGCTCGGGAAGGATGCAGTTGCCTCAAAGCAGATACATAGTGTTATTTTGGTAACTAACTGTGAAGTTGTAGCCCTATACATATAAATTTGCCATTACTGGTCAAAGGCAACAGTCTTTTTATTGGCCTTACAGTGTAGGGTCTTGCCTTGGCTTGAGCTGATTTTAGCTCATATTATCTGTGATAGCAGTAGTGTAGCAGTCAGTTGACTATTGCCTGAACTTGTTTCAGTTTTAGTCTGGCTTTGTAAAATTGTGTGGTGTAACCCCTAGTGTCAATTAAGAGATAGCAGAAAGAAGCAGCTTTCCTGTGTAGAAGGAACTATCTATGACCTTAGAATAAAAATATGAACACAGTGGACAATTTCTGGTCCTTGAGTGAGTGCAGCCTTGTGGGTCTGCAAGGACCTGTAAGACCAGCTTCAGGTATGACAAAGAGAACAGAAAAGTGAGTATGACATGGAACTGCAATTCAGTGAGGAAAAAGCTAGTAGGCAGATTGCGTTAAAAACATAGAAACCAACCTGAATCAGATGCAACACTAGAAAGAAGTGGGAGAAGAAATCCCTGCCATCACCATCATACTCCTCCTGGTGAAGAATAGGGACTGTGATACATTACGGTAGGAGATCCCACGTACACACACACACACACACGCACACATGCACACTTTCTTCTTAAGGAAGATTGGCCCACAGGACCTAGAAAGCAGGGGAAGGATGAGCATAACACCAGGGAAGTGGGGGAGATATTAGGAGGTTTATGTATAACAATATTAACTTTATTATTAATGAAAAGTTTCTGAAATTAGAATTCGATAATTTAGAGTGTGAGTGTTAGTATCACGGTAACTGACCTAATACTAATAGCTCTTTGTTGTATTTTAGTTAGACTGCTAGTACTTTAATTAGACCAATATTGAGTTTGGAGCTCTGCTTATCAGCTGCGTTCCCTCTTTGCCCATAACGCAATGTCAAGATGAAGACAGTACCCAGCTTGGCCATCAGTGCTCTAGGTTGGAGTGGGTCCCCTGTAGCCCTTGCAATATATTTGTGTGCCCCATGAAGGTACATTGCATACCTAGGATGCCTCAGTAGCAACCAGAACCTTGTTTATGCAGCTGAATCCCATCCTTGAGACCTGTTTTGCTCCTCTCTCTTCCAAACCACCCTTTCAGACATGGAGGGAAATCAGCATGGAAGTATCTTTCAGTCACACAAGCTGTGCCTGCACAGGGCTGCTGCCAGCTACATCTGGCAACCACCCTAGCTCCAGTGAAAGGGAACCATACATAAAAGCTCACTACAAAATGTTGTGTCTCAGTTCTCCTCCTGTTTTACTGTGGAGCCAGATGGAGATGATGAGCAGGCCAAAAGGAAGGCCAGCAGGAAGTCTGGCAGGTGAAAGTTAGCTAGTTGACAGGTACCGCTAGATATACAAAATCTCAAGTAGAAAGAAATTCTGGGCAGCAGGCACTGAACTGTAATGGTTATGGTAGCAGATTCAGATTAGCAGTTTTGAGGACTCAAAAACAAAGATCAAAGAAAATAATTTATTCCCATGTAGCAATCCTGTAATATAAAAGAGTTTTATTGAGGCTTAACAAACGAGATTAGGTTTTGAACCCAAAACAACTTCTTCCTTCTTCTTTTGCTCCCTGATGTTCTTCAGGTTTCCAGCTTTCCATATGACAAGGCTCACGTACAGTGCTTGGGGCTCTCATTGCACCACTGACATCAAAAGGATGCTGACCATTGATTTCAACAAGAACAGGAATAAGCATTCATAGAGTCTAAAGCATATCACAAGACCTATTGGCCGTCAACAGCTCATTTGTGATGCGCCCAAAAAGGGATTCTTGCCTCAGCAATCATGCAGTTCATTCTCCTCATATGATCAGGGGTGGGGCAAATGGGAATGCAGACACGTCAAGAGAAGCATGAGTTCTATGGTGTTTTTATCATTGTACACTAACGAACCCTCACAGATAAAACAAAAGTTGCCAGAGTGATTGATTTCCTTATTTCATAAGTATGTATTTGTCAGCAAGACAGCGTGCAACTGCATTTCTTAGCTGTCACTTAGCAAAGTTGCCACCAAGTTCACCAGGAGTTTGGCTGAAGAATTTGCCTATATTGCCAACATATGAGAGCGCTTCTTCTTCCACTAATACAATCTTTTATGGCAAAACACAATGACAGCTTCTTCTTTCTGTTCCACATTAAGGTTTCTGCATAAATTTAATCAGTACACTGTGGACCACCCGCAGGCTGTCACACAAAGCACTTTCAATGTAAGAGACAAGCTCACTGTACAGCTCCTCAATTATGGACCAAAACCCCCTCATCTAAATTCAGTTCATTCTTTAGTCAAGTATTTCTTGCAATCAGTGTGTAGCAATCTAGTTCATAAAGTCTGTTTTACCCTGTAGTTTACCCGGAGAAATGAACGTACTGATCTAAATAAAGACAGTATCCAGCTTCTCAACTGATTTTTGCTGTTCTTTCAAGTGGTTGGACAGACAATAATCATTTAATTGATAATTCAATGATGCAAATCTACAGATTTAAATATCTAAAAGGTGTATCTTCAAATATCAAGGGGGTGTGCACTGAATATCCATTTTGAAATATTTTTGAACATTTTGAAATATATAGTCATTCAGATATACTGGCTAAGACCAAGCATCCATCCATCCATCCATCCTCTGTAGCTTTTCACCTTCAGCAGCCAAAAGATGGTGTTTAGAACAAACATACTAAAACAGTGGCAAACATACCATAATGGTAAGAGATTCTCCCTCAGCTTTCAGCTGAACACAAAACATTGTTATACCTTTAAAATAATTCCACTAATGTAGTACCATAAATTTTCCAGCAGTGGTAAACTGTGATCCAGGAAACTTATTTTTCTGTGTAATAACCAGTAAATTGCTCAGCTTGTCTCTTTGAATGGCGTGTAGCTGAGAAAATCAGCAATTTTCTTCACTTCTCAAAACAGAGAGCTGCAACAGGCATTTTTAAAGTGGCACACATTTGCTATGCGACATAGTCAATGAGCTTTAGATTATAGATAGACAATAATTATGATTCCTGTGTAAATTACTATTAAGAGTATTCCACGTGCCTTCCTGAGAGTGGAGAAAGCTGGAGAAAGTGACAGAGATGGTTCTGGGAGTCAGGTTTTGTCAGTGAAGATGATGAAGAGACAGTGGACACAGTCATTAGGGAAGACTTGGAGTTGACCAGGATAATCTCACAACTATTATGGTGGAGTTGAATGACTGCAGTGTTACTACAGTTGCATGAAGCTTAGAGTGCAGTTAAAGGGGCTATGAAGTTGTCGTGATGATCACTGATAGCTGTGGTTGTGTGGAATAATGTTGAGATTGAAGGGATCTTTCGGTAGGAAAATAACTGGGCTATGGAGAGTGGTGAATGGGCAAGGACAGTGATATAGTACGATCTAAGGACAGTGAGTACTAAGGTGAGAAGGCTGGGGTGTTACTACCAGGACGTGGAGGATGTGGAAGATGTTAAACGGGGACTGAGATATTGGAACAGTGCTTGAGTGAGATTGGATGTGACGGAAATGAGGGAGCAGGGATGGTACAAGGGCTAGAGGTTGGAGATACTGGATATGAAAGGACTACATGATACTGGAGATGGGAGGGCTAGAACAACCCTGGAGACACGAAGTTTGTATGGGAGGAGACTGGGGAGGTCTGGCCTCACTCAGCAGACAAGGAACAGCAGCAGGGAGAAGACAGGCCCAGAGACGCAAGCTGGCCTGAGGCACAGGGCACACATGTCTGAAACTGAATGACAGCACCATCGCCTCCAGAAGGGAAGGATGAGAGGCACTGCATCTACCCCCTCAGTGTCTTCCTGTGGTGAGAGACGAGAGCAGAGACAGTGAGCTCAGGAACCTCACTAGCCCAATGAAATCACCCGTATTTGAAATCTCTTTTAGCTTAGTGAAATTGTTCCCTTACCAGTGTGAAATATTATCCAACGCTTTCTCTTTCTCATCTATACATTAAAAGCAGTATCATTTCTATCTGTCTTACAGGCAGGCAGTCAGGCTTAATTTCTGAACCACTTGGAGACTCTCCGATGAAACAGCTGCATAAACGCGTATCATTTAAAAGAGTAGATACGTGTAAGCCGGTGGGCATTTGTTAAGTGCACTTAGAATAGTATTAGATCTACACTAAACCATGTGAGGCTTAACTAGGCATGCATGATTTTTTTTCTT
The DNA here is from genome assembly GCF_000699105.1 of Pygoscelis adeliae. Taxonomy (NCBI): domain Eukaryota; kingdom Metazoa; phylum Chordata; class Aves; order Sphenisciformes; family Spheniscidae; genus Pygoscelis; species Pygoscelis adeliae. The sequence goes on from NW_008824231.1 coordinate 216,226, forward strand.
ACCCTAACACCATCTAGTACTGCAGCTCCCCGATTCCAGTGGGGTTTGTACAACTATGTCTTGTCAGCAGTCATTGCAACATATTGGTGATATATGAGTCTTAGGGAAGGGTTGGCAGTTGTATAAGCATCGAAATGTATCCTAGTGATAACAGCTTGTCAGTGGAATAGATTTCCAAGGGAGGTAGTTGAAGCACTATTCCTAGAGAAACTAAAAAACAGGTGAGAAATCTGAGAAATCAGACTGAGAAATCTATGCTGAAAAAGCAACATACAGAGTCTGGAAAAATACAGGAGACCAAACTTAACCACATGTGGATTTTTCTGATCCTGTTTTGTGATATATTACTTATTTTTTCAGCATTTATTTTTAAACAAATGAAAACAATAATAATCACAATTGGCACTTCCTAACAATCAGTCTGAGGGCACTGAGTACCTTTCACTCATGAGTAAGAAGCAACTAAAGGTAAGGTATAAATGACCGTATATTTCTGTGATGGTGTGCTCCCCCGCCCAACCTGACCTTTATCTCCTGTAACCCTGCCTAAGTGAGAACTACGGGGAGCTTTTGCTGGGACTCAGGAAAAAAAGGGGAGTTTACCACTTGTGGAAGAAGGGGCAGGCGACTGAAGAGAGTACAGGGATCTCGTTAGGTCGTGCAGAGAGGAAATGAGAAAGGCAAAAGCCCAGCTAGAACACAATCTGGCCGCTGTCGTTAAAGACAACAAAAAAAGTTTTTACAAATATATTAATGACAAGAAGAGAGCCAAGGAGAATCTCCATCCTTTATTGGATGCGGGGGGGAACATTGTCACCGAGGATGAGGAAAAGGCTGAGGTACTTAATGCCTTCTTTGCCTCAGTCTTTAGCAGGCAGACTAGTTATCCTCAGGGTACTCGGCCCCCTGAGCTGGAAGACAGGGA
>NW_008824231.1:218664-226804 GCF_000699105.1 Pygoscelis adeliae
AAGTATTTAAAAGACGGGTAGATGAGGCGCTTAGGGACATGGTTTAGTGGGCATGGTGGTGTTGGGTCGACGGTTGGACTCGATGATCTTAGAGGTCTTTTCCAACCTTAATGATTCTATGATTCTACCAGGGGCAGTTGTTAATGGATGCTGATGGTGATACTTCATCCGTTAAGGAAATGGATTCGGGAGCCAGATAACAACACAATAGCCCCTGGTTATTGTGTGAAATACGCCCACGTAACCACAGTTATCGGTATGCAAATATGACTATGAGTCAATCATCTTACCCCTATAAATAGTGAGCTGCCCAAGAGCCCTTTGAGCTCTCCGGCACGGCAGCAGGCTGCACGGTGGGATCTCCCCTTGAGCAGGGACACCTCTCAAGGTTACTCCTCGAGGTTGAGAGATTCCTTGCCGTGACAGATCCTCGGTAAGTGACTAATAGCATGCTAAACTTTGAAATCTCATATATAATCTTTAGACATAAACCGTTGACCAAGACTGGGACTAGGATTGGATCCAGCCGCACCTAAAGTCCTCTCTGAGAAGTTTAGAAAGCAAGGGGGTCCTTTCTGAACCTCAGGACTTAATAGGAGGGTCTCCCTGACAGTAATGTCTGACCCTGTCCTCTATGCCGTAAATAATCAAGTGTACCTTGCCATCGAATCTTGTTCACTGTCGCATTTACCATTGAACTTTTTAAATTCACACTTTAACTCACTGTTTTCTATCAATAAAGTATTGTTGCTTCTCTCTTACGAGTGAAGTGCAGTCTCACTCCATCCACGACAATCTCTGATTTGAGTTTATAAACGTAGGCTGGGAGAGTGGTAGATTCTTAGCAAGTTATCCAGAGTTTTAACCTAATTATTACTCACGATAAGTGTTCAGAACTGCCCTTTAGAAGTGCCCATCACTATCTGTGTAGAAAACATAGACACACAATGTTGGGGATAGAAGGAAGTCTGAGAACCCAAAACGTACGTGCCATTAACAGATGATTTAGAACTATCAGAGCAGAATCAAATTCTTAGATGGATTTATTATCATAGATTTCTCCTTCACCAAGATAATTTTCTTGTTTTTAAAGTCTACATGGAAATTGTAGTCTGTATGACTATTTTCACAATTTATCTTAATTAACAGCCTGAGCCTTCATGTACATTCCAGATATTTTAATATTATGCAACGAATTAGTACTATCTTTATTCCCTTAACTCATCAATGGAAATTTCCTTGCATATAAAGATAATTCCCTGCTTGATCTCATTCGAAGATAGAACTAAAAAGATCTGGAAACCAAAAAGGTTTTGTAAATGTAGGCATTTTTAGGAATTCTGATTGAAGCATCTAAGCTATATAGATTGCACAAGGGGAAAATTTTGTACTGGATTACAAAAGCTATCAGCAAGAGGTGACTTCAGCAGTTCAAAATTATGTACCAAGGTGAAGCCATGATGCTAGAGGTCATGTCCATTTAGCTGTCACATGCCTGGCAAGCTGTAATGTCTCTCAGGGGTTTTCCAAAATTTAAATTGGAAATAAGATGTATGCTCTTAATACTGAAGGTAATTAGCAACTTTAACAAGCGTCCAAATGAAGCAATAAATCCATTATATCCTGAAGTCTTTGAATAAGTCTTTTCTCATATTAGCCACAAACTGGAATGATATAACTTTGTTTCATTCTGGCAGAAAATAATTCCCACAGTCTTACTGCTATTCAAGGTGCTATGCTAAACACGTCAGACAGAATTTGAGTTCTCATTTTTAAAAATCTGACTCTATAGGTAAAAAGCAGCCGATCTTTTACCTCAGAGTCTATGCTGCAACATCAAAGCAAAGCAAGCACACCAATGACCATCAACTTTCAAGATCCTGAACTTGTTTACACCAAACAGAAACCTGGTTTTCAATGGGTTGCCTATACTAAGCATTTTAACTTTAAAGGCTTTTGACATCAAAGCATTTTCTGACTGGATAAAAATAAGTTGCCTCTCTTTTCTTGCAGCTATTTTTTCCTATTTAACCCAGTGTTTGCATTTCACATCATTATTTTTTTCCCTTGGTCTTGCAACTGTGATTAAATATTACTATGACTGTAAAGACAGGATGAATATTATGGACTAAAATTGGTTGCATGCTGCACAAAGCTACAAAGAAAAAGATTAAACAGTGTTAATTATGTGTAATTTGTTTGCCTCCTGGTGACAATGGGTGTTTATACCCTTTTCTGAAAGTACACCTCTCTCGTGGTTGAAGAGATTTAGGTAACTAGTATTATCAGAGCTTATATTAGTATTTTAGTGTATTCGGTGTTTAGTAAGTATACATATAAATGAAAGGCTATAAATGCTAATTACTGTCTATTTTGGCTCATTACAAGCATAAGGACATATGCTCATTCTGGTAAATTCAAACATGTTGCCTTTTCACAGTGAAGCATCCCTAGTAGCATATAAACTGCTTTTCAGACATATGAATTCCTTTACAACATTCTTCACTTAAGGAGAGACTGATTTATAGAACGCATGAGAGTTACATACCAATAACATTATTAACAGACATCTGACGGTGATCAAAGACAAAAGGATATTCTCTATTTGTTTTATCCAAGATATTTATGCAAGCTGCATTTACATAATGTCACAATGTTTTACTACCTGTAGCAGTGTTACAATGGCCTTTAAGACTGGGAAACTTTAAATTTGAGTTCACCAGGACAGTAATGGACTTACATATCAACATGTTAAGATAATTTCCAAGTTAGTATCCAAACCATTAGACCATATTCTCATACAATTTTTTTCTTAATAAAATCTCATAGCTAGATGTATTTTTCTCCATGTCTTTTACTTTAACTGGTGGTGGAAAGGAGGATAGTAAATTCTTTATGCTATTCTTTACCTGCTAACATAAAGAAAACTATGGTAAATATCCATAACACAGACCTCTAGTACGTACACTAAAATACAAATATCTTATTCTTCCTTATTGAAATCAGTGTCAAACCTCTTCATGCTAACAGTGGCATAGGAAATAATCAATTTTTTTAACTCGTGCAAACCGAATTGAAACAAGGAAGCATAGGCTGGTTGCTAAAGCACAAAGCTATGTGGTTTTAACAGAGATTTAGAGCACATGTGGCCTGAAAAAGAGTATTTAATTAACCTTCCCGGTGAAGATACTGCCTTATATGAAGGTTATAGAAAAATGTTATAAGAACATAACTCCCCATTTTTTTGATGGTTGTTCTGGACAGTCTGTTATGAGGGGGGAAGGGATAATGAGCAACACAATGCCACAAATCCAAAGGCTTATGGGCAGTTCGTCTCAAATCTAGAAGGGTAGCTTTGTATAGTTTTCCCAAGTATCGTTTCTCCTTTGGTGATATTATCTATGTGAGCACACCGCATTAAACACTGGGTTATTTACTAACTATCTGAAGTTGAATCAAGAGGGTTGTTGAGGGGACAAGTTGGAAGATAAAGTCACGATCTAGGAGAACTGCTGAGAAGGTAAGATGTTTCAGGACTGCAGAACCAAAGGCTCTGAGGAGACTGACTTGACCTTCAGATTAGTTTGCCAAATTGTCTCATAACTAGCAAAGCCAAAAAAAAGAGAAATGATGTGTAGACTAGAAGTGAGGAGCACTTCAGACAGATATCCTGGACATTTGAGTATGGCCAGAAAATCTGTTTGCTTGGCCCATAGATCATGTGTTACTTTTTTCCCCCAAGTGCTGCATTTTAATTGATAAAATTATTTTGGCTTAAGAAGGCTCTTTGACCCTCAGTTCTTCATCAAAATGATCCAGATAGGAAAGAACTGCAGGTGCCAAACCCAGAATTACATACAGTAGCAATGGCACAGGACAGCTTTGAACCAGGCAACAGAGCACAACACCAAGATGACTGAGCTCATGGAGAGCAGAGCTAGAAAATCCACTTGTAACAGGATAGGCTGACTTTCTAAGATTAAGTCCAGATAAGGTTCATACAACTTAGCCTGGCACTGCACCTTACGAAGAGCTGTATGGTATTGCATGGACTTAGAGCTACAGTGCTCTAGGTCCATTATAAAAACAGGAAAAAATGTGTGATTACAGTCAAGAGAAAAAAAAAAAAACAAAAGGAACATCATTGTTAGAAGAGGACTGACGTTAAATATATATTATATAACTAGACAGGTTCAGGGCTTGGGTATGAACAGCAGCTCAAACAGCATTCATCCATGCTATTTAATCATCATCATCATTCCTATCAAGTTTTTGTCCAGGTCAACTAATACTGTACCAAACAGCGTGTGGCTCAGGGACTAGCATGGCCAAAGACTGTTTTCAGTAGATAGCTGTATGTGGCCTCCTGTATAATAAGAGTTTAGATGTAGAGATGCAAGCAATATCATGCCAATGGGCCTCTGGTTCCTGTGTTGTTTTATTTAGTAACACAGGTGTAGCCAGAGAGACCGCGTGGAGGGGGCGAAAGATGGATCCAGCTGTCTTTGAGCCATAGCATTTTTCTCTATAATGCACTGAAAAGGATCTGAGAAAGAGTATTAGTAATGCATGATAAAACTCTGTATCTTAGTGTAGTGGACTCAAACAAAATAAATCACTTTTTACAAGGTAATTATTTACCATCAAGTTTTTGAAGCACTGGAGAAAATGCATTCATAGGAGATAATCAATGTGTTGTTGAAAAGATCAGATTGACACAGCATCCTTACAAAGACAGACATCCAAGCCCAACCAGAGAATTAAAATTGTTACATAATGCCTGCTGTAGGAGAGAGCCAAGCTGATGGATGAGGCTGGGAGTAGCAAGGCTGAGAAAAGACAGTACTGAAAGCTTATTTCCTGCAAACTTTCAATATGATCTCCACTGCACATATACATCTCAATTCTCAGTCACTCCATATGCTAAAGTCTAACTGTTACACACAGGAGAACAAGATGTCTTCTGGGGGCCAGATTAGGGGAAAAAAAATGTTTCCTCATGTAAATTAAAAATTGATGAGTAAGTTGCCAATGCAGCTGCAGGAAATGCAGCCAGAATTACATGAAATGTGGTTTTAAAATTATAAATGTAGAGTCTTTCGTGAAAAGTCTGCATGCATAAGTCATAGAATTAAGAGTAAGTATAAACTCAAAAATGTACACAGAGCAAGTAAGCCAATAAAGCTGATTTTCTCTTCTTATTATAATTCAGTCAAAAAAATGTGCATGATCTTAGACAAGTTTTGATGACGGATTGTAATCTAGGTAAGTTTCACTGACTCTGAGATTCTCAAAGTATCATAAAAGTTGCATGTTTTTACCTCTGCAACACATTCTGCTTCAATTAGTCTAACTGAAAAAAAATTATAAAGGAAACAAAGGAATTGCAAACCTTTGTGGAACTGAAAGGTGGAAACTGAGTTTTATTCTTTCCCTTTTGAGTCAAGAATAAAAGGGAACGACATTTGAGATAGCAAAATATGCAAAATACAGATAGAGGCTGGGAGTTTATAAAGGGGTATGAGGAATCAGGGAAATCAAAATCTTTGAAATTCAGTGGGAGCTGAGCACCTGACTCCTTTACATTCCCTTGAAAATCTTAAACAAAATTAAAGTTTTATTTTGCAAATGTGTCAGGCAGCTTTCACTTTAACTGTCTTATTTACTTCTAAAGCATCTATTGTGGCTGGATCTAAGTGCTACTTGGAGACAGAAATATAACTGCTCTTAAAACTGGGATCTATTGTTTCTTATCCTGAATCACTGTATTACAGATGAGATTTGTGTCAGCATCTGTTACGAACTTCAATTTGTTCTGTAAAGCAGGCTCAAAGGCAAAGCCATCAGTAAGTCAGTAGTTAACTGGGATCAGCTGTAATGAGGAGGGAGGAGGACAGGGTAAAGCGAGGAAACCAAGGCCAGGGCCGCGGACTTCCAGGGCTGGAAGGTAACCCAAACTCATGTCGATACTGGAATTAGCTCTGCCCTGGATCATTCTTTCTCACTGGGTAAACTGTCTCAGAACAGCCTTCGTCACTATGTTTTACCCTCCAAAACAGGGTGGTCGTAATCTGACTGCTTATCCTGACTACTCAACTGTGCCCTGAATTTCCTGTAAAAGTGTTCATTTGACCAGGTCAGTGAGTTTGCTAACAGTTTAACAGGACAGATGATCAGACATCATATATTTCAATACAGGCTGGGGACTGCCTGGCTAGTTAGTAGCTCTGCAGGAAAAAGACCTGAGGGTCCAGGTGAACAAGGAGATAAACACCATGTGCTCTTGCAATGATGGAAACTAAGCACATCCTGGGCTGTATGAGCAAAAGCATACCCATCAAAGGAAGTGATTTTTCCTTTCTGTTTGGCACTTGTGAGGCTTTGTTGTGGAACCAAGAGAGGCAAGTAAGAATAACAGGCAAAGAAAGTTGAACTTGCAACTCAAAATGAATGCCAGACTTGAACAAATCTCTTCAATGAGGAGGAGCAGGCATCGGAATGACAACTTTTCTACTGTGATATAACTATAGCCACGATTGTCACCCCAGGCTTCCTTTAAGGTCAGTGGGGGAAAAACCGATGCTTCTGGTGCAAGATTCATTATGTCACTGAGATGTCTGCTTTAGGATGAAATAAATCTCATTCTGGAAGTGGCTATATTTCTCTATTGACAGTAGAGATCCAATCGTGACCTTCTCAGAGGAAGACACTAATGCTGTAGACATACACCTCGCCTGGTGAATTGCTCCTGTTTTATCATTTTCAGTTTGAGGAGTGTTTCAGGATGTAGGGCTCCAAAGTGAGGATTCTCTAATGGAGCTTTCAAGAAAAATACATAAGCTCCCACTGCTCCTGATCAATACTTTCAAAGTTTTGGTACCAGGGAATCCAAGAACCTTTTTTCGATGCTTTGGGGTGAAGAATGTACTTGCTTTTCCCACCCTTTCCTCCCAGCCAGTTTCCAGCCCTACTCCTCTCTCTCAGCTGTCCCAGAATCACTCATGACTTGTGATAAACTTGGCTAAATTAATGTCCTGAACCTAATTAAAATAATGGTTCAATTGTCCATTAAAAGCAATGCTCATACTCATGTACTTATTTAATAGCTTTCCTTTGTTACTTTGGAAACTTCAATATCACAGATTACGTTCAGGAGCAATTCAGTTTTCCAGCAGTGAAATTACTTTTTTCACTCTGTCATATTAAGATATACATTTTGATTTTTCCCTTCATCATGTTCAAGCCAGGGATATCAGAACAGAGCACACAGAGGCAAAATAAAGTAGGGCACCTTTTGCAAGAAGCAGCATAAAATAATCAGCATGTGTAAGGAGGACAGAAACAGGTTATAAGCAGCCGCTGGTTTAATGCAAGGCTTGAATGGAAACTCGCCAGGCGCTTACTTTATATTTTTTTAACTGTCTTCGACAAGCTCTCCTTAAATTAATGAGAGTTTGCAGAATAGGGACTTAATAAAGAAAAAAGGAAAGGCCTCAAGATATGACCTGTGGCCAAAAGATGGGCATTCCCTTCATTCATTGAATCCCCACTTGGCAAAATTACCAAAAGAAACCTTGGGAGAGTATATTTTTTCTGTTCGCTTTGACATGCCAAATGTTCAGCAAATATTCTGCCAAATGAGGATGAACTACACAGAAGTAATTGACTAATATCAAGTAGTTGTATATCTGGAGAGGACAGAAAAAAGGTGGCTTTACTAGGGTGATAAAGAGCAGCTGAGAGGGCTGTAACCCACATGCACTTTCCCTCTGGTGCAGCACAAGTTTTTATGCAATATAATGTGGTAACAGGCATGCAGCTCCTCACCCTTAAACCTGGTCTGTGCTTGTCTTCATGGATTCAAATGCTCTGGATGTGACTTAATTGCAAAAGTGTTTTATTAATATAACCTTTATGTATTGAAACTAAAAGCAAGTAGAATACACAACAGAACATTAAGCTGACTTTGTAATCTGCTGCGTAACTTTATTCCATGATTTGATAAAACGTCACACAGCAGACTCAAATTGTACTGATCAGAGATCATATATCACCTCTTCCCTGAGACTTTTTTTTGGCTGAATAACTACTGGCAGCCAACTTCTCTTGCATATCTACATTCGTCCTGCTGTGCTAAACA
>NW_008824231.1:226824-250128 GCF_000699105.1 Pygoscelis adeliae
AACCTTGGAGAAAAAAGGAAAAGGCTAATTCAGAAGGAGAGCAGTCTGGAGAGAAGGCCAAGAAATTCACTGATATTTATTCTGCACTGCTTTCACGTCCCTACAACTTGTCAAGCTGGTTTACCAAAGTCATCTGAATAGATATTGCTGGCAAGATTGGCTTGACAGCTTACAAAAGAAATCCAGGGCTCTCATTTTCTGCTGTCTGAATAATACCTCTAATAATTACAGAAGGAAATGGGTATTTTTTCATTCCATAGCAGATATTCCTTAGTAAATAATGGATGCATCTACATTTAGTTCAGACTAAAAGTGCACTTCTGAAGTAAATCTCTCAATTTTCCCCTTTTATTGTGGTCTGGTTTACACAGTGATATGCTCAGAGAGTATGACAGCTGGGTTCCTTTTGAATGAAACTAAACTGGAAGATGTGGTCCAAAAGCACACCTGTTGTACACCAGCACAAACAGGCATTAACTCTCTAGGACTAGAGAAGAGCTGCTCCCCAAACAAATTGACATTTACAGTGTTGATATCTGGTCCTTAGTACCAGCGGTCTTCCTCTACAGATATGGATGTGACTCTACTCCATCAGTCTCACCACTGGGGCAATACTATCAAGAACTCTGACAAGCAACACCAGCTGAACTACACTTCCTCAGGCTGAACATCAGAACATGCAGAATTTGACACAGTAATGACTGTTCACCCTGCCAAGAAATAGAACTGCAGCTCATCATGCCTTCAGCATCCTTTCAGCTGCACTATAGGGAGGTAAGGAAGTACCACTGAATAATGCAAATTGTCCATACAAACACCAAAGCTTTATGTTCAAGAGCTACATTACAAAGAGAATTTTGGTGCAGAACATCAGACAGTAGCAATTCTCTCTTGCTCACTTTATTTTTCCAGTACCATATATGGTACAGCTTTTGTTTGGCTTATTTCGCTTATCAAATTGCTTTTGTGAGATAAAAGAACAAACTCCTCAAAGAACAGTTTGATTTTGCTTATCAAAAACCAGCTTACAGTTTTAGTGAGTTTTCTCTTTTTTTACTTTGTTTTTAATCTTAAAAAATAATAAAATGTCCTGTATGTTATTAAATCCATTGGCTTTTTACCCTGACAATGGATGGATGCAAAAGATCAGTGAAGATATTACTGAAGATTTGTGAGTCATATTAGAATTTGTCATCAGCTCAGACAAATTAGTACAAGTGTATATAAGTTCGCTACATGATATCATGTTTGTCAAGTGCCTGAATATGGACATGCTACTGTGACTGGAGGAATGAAAAACATAGAGAAAATTACCCAGGAGCCTGGAATTTTAAGTCTCTTTGCTCTTATAGTCAGGTGGCAGAACAGAAAATCCATATATCAATCAAAAAGGAGCTGCAGATTAATGTTTGAATAGAAAATATGGATCCAGATAAAGAAAGTACAAAGAACAGTGTTATTTAACCTTCTTACTCCTTAGAAAGCACCCTGTGGGAATTTGCATTCCTTCAAGACACTTGTGCATTTTGTGCTACTTAAAGGTTTTTTGTTTGTGTGTTTTGAACAGCTACTTAAGAAATTGACCATCTACAGGTCTTTTTTTTTTTACTTTCTAACAAAAATGTTGGCAACTGCATATTTGGTGAGTCTACTCCATTCTCGTGAGACCCCAACTGGAGTACTATCTTCAGCTCTGGGGCCCGTAGCATAAGAAAGACATGGACCTGCTCGAGCAGGTCCAGAGGAGGGCCATGAAGATGATCAGGGGGCTGGAGCACCTCCCCTATGAGGACAGGCTGAGATTTGGGGTTTTTTAGCCTGGAGAAGAAAAGGCTGTGGGGAGACCTTATAGCAGCCTTCCAGTACTTAAAGGGGCCCTACAGGAAAGATGGGGAGGGACTCTTTATCAGGGAATGTAGTGATAGGACAAGGGGTAACAGTTTTAAGCTGAAAGAGGGTAGATTTAGATTAGATATTAGGAAGAAATTCTTTACTGTGAGGGTGGTGAGACATGGGACCAGGTTTTCCAGAGAAGTTGTGGATGCCCCATCCCTGGAAGTGTTCAAGGCCAGGTTGGACGGGGCTTTGAGCAACCTGGTCTAGTGGAAGGTGTCCCTGACCATGGCAGGGGGGATTCGACTAGATGATCTTTAAGGTCCCTTCCAACCCAAACCATTCTGTGATTCTATGGTTCTATGACAGATGGCTTGGGAGAATACGGTATGAAATTAATCTGCACAAAGCAGCTGTTCTGCATTCTAAAACCACTATGAGAAGCCTTGCAGAAAACCCAAGAAAAATCTGAACTGCAGATTAAAATTTTTGTTTTTCTCTCACTGGATGATGTTAGGGAAATGTTACTCAATACACCTTTATGATGTGTAGAATGGAGACAGTAATTGTAATTTCATTATTAAAGATTAGGAATAAAGCTGTACCAGATCAAGTTTTAAAGCAGTGTGAACTAAATTGTTAGGATGCAAAAAATCATGAGTTATGAGATTTGGGAGACAAAAAGGATTTGAGAATGAAAGAGTGGCAATTCAATTCATTGAGCAATGTATTTTGATTTTTTTTCCCCAAGCCTCCTAAACAGTATAAACTGGAATGAAGTAAATAGATAAACTGACTGTTATTGTATATGATTTCTCTTTTGCATACAGCCTTAATCTATTTACATGAGGACAAATTAAGGCTAGAGAAGTCTGACAGATGATTTACTTCATTCATTTGTATCAAAAAGTAAAATTGTGATATTAGTTTTACACTAGCTAACATAGTATTTCCCAAAGTGAGAGCTCTGCCCTCGTGGGGAAAGTGAGGGACTAGCTCAGGGTAAGTGTTCCAGGAAGCTTCTCAGTCATTTACCAGAGTCTCTGGGTTTTTAAATATTGCTTCATTTATAAAAGATAGTTTCCAGCTGTTAAAGACTCAAAGAACATTTTCAAAGTCTGCTTCTGAATCTGCAGAGAGCCTAAGGAATCACTTTGATGTATCAAACTGAGACATTCCTTCCAGGGATTGCTGAATTGATATACCAGTATTTTAAGTATCATCACAGTATTTTACTATGATCAGAGTATGTGACAGAGGACAGAAAGTATTTTTTGAAGAATATCAACCTTAAACTGGGTGGTGAAAACTATGTCAGAAGCTATGCAGTAAGATGGCTGCAATGGTGTGGTAGATTTGTATCTGGGTTTTGTTTGTGTTTGAGTTTTTTTCTCTGAAGCGCATGTTCAATTTGCAAAAAGTATGTTGAGAACATGTCTGTTATGCGAAATACTTTCACAGAGGCAAAAATACCAGGTATTTGCAACTTTAGCAATGAAAGGCATAAGGAGGCAGTAGCTGTGAATTGTAGTTGAACATATTCCAACAGCAGGTTACGCATGCATTTCTAAGAATGAAGGTAACTCAAACCACCAAGAGATTCTCAATCTGTTCATTTTTCAGTTCAGGCTCTGACACCTTTCTAGAAGCTCCTCTTTAGTTCATAACAAGCTCCAAGGCCCAGTGCAAAAAAAAAACCCTGAATATACTGCAATAGGCAGACATCCAGACTAGACAATCTAATGGTCTCCTTATCTTTGAACACTCTAAAACTTCAAACCTACGAAAAAGGATTTGAGAAACAAACCTTGTTTCATGTAACACTGCAACCAGACTACTGTCAGCTGGTTGTTTTCCTGGCTGCCTTTTTGCTGTTTGTTTTCCTCTCTGGCATGTCTGGACTTCAATTAGATTACTTAGCCTTCGAGAGGGAGGCTGCAGCACCCAGCATGCTGGAATGCATGTGGTGGAGCTACAGCCCTAACTGGGCTCCACCAAGTAAAAGAAATTAGTGGAAAACCAGATCTTGCAAAGGGTATTCTATTCAAGAGATGGCAGTGTTGCACTCACCATCCGTCCCTGCTGCTGGAGGTTTCATCTCAGCTGGTCCTGTGTCAGGGGATGTTTTCCAGGCTTTTCAGACCTCTTTTCTTTCCCCTCTCCAGTCTTCCATCTTCTGTTTTGCTATTTTACATTCTAACTATGCAACTGAACCATACCCATTAAAAAGAATGTGTAAAATGCATGGATAGTAACCTCAGGGTAAGGGACATGTTAGAGGCTCTCCAAAGCTCCCTGAACTGAGTAGCAGTTTTCCTAACAGCTCCACGATGAAATAAAGCTGTTTGTTTTCCTCTATCTGAAAAGACCCAGCAGTGCCCATTACTGCACAGATTATCACGTGTTCAGCATCACGCATTTGAGTGACTGTTGAATGTCAGAGCAGTACTCCAGCAAAGTGTGAGCATCTGTAAGCAGAAGCAGAGTTAACCACTCAATTTAAAAGGAAAAAAGAAACAAGGGCTGACTGATGCAGCAAACAGTCACTGGTGATGTTATACTAGCTGGTGCCAGCAAGCTGGAGCAAAGCAGAATTATGTTAACATCATTCTGATTACATTCAGCATCAATAATGCATGGCAGCAAGTAATGGAGAACGTCTTATTGACTCTCTCATCTTAGCTTGCAGCACTGTGAATTGATACCCGGCAGTACTGTCCTAGAGGCAAACACTCAGGCAATTTTTCACCTCGTGCAGTGGAAGTCAGGTGCCAGTTCCTCCAGTACCCAGCTGGGAGTCGGGGGAGTGCCTGCAGTGGGGGCTGCAGCTGGGATGGGGCTGGCAAAGACTTGGGTGATATGACTACTCAAAAGGGTACCCCAAACCGTCCACATCACATCATCCAGGACAGCAAGGATAGTTTCTTAAAATGAAAAGGTGTCAAAGCCTCAGCTAAACTCTAAGCACTGTTTAAATGTAAATGGATATGTCATCTAGAATAAGTAGGAGCTTCATAGGGATGGCTCCTTTCATCAATACTTAATTCATTTATGCAGGATCTTAATTTATATGTTCCCCTACGCTGCTTGGCATCCATCAGCAAAAGCTGGGACTGGCATCTGTGCTGACAGGAGTCTCGTATTTACATGTCAAGTATTGGCACAGGGCACCTTTTTTTTGACCTTATTTAAGGCAGAAGTCTGATGTAGAATATCACACCACAGTCAGAAGCAAACCACCATGCTGATTTCAAGGTACAGAGTCTCTTCAAACAGAATCATGAACAAATGCAGTTTCCTGTGCTTAAGAACTGCATGGATGCATACAATCCATTTTAGAAATAAGAATAACAATTTTAAGTGTGTCTGAATTTTTGCAAACTTCTGCCTAACTCAAATTTCTGAAAACTCAGAAAAATTAAGTGGTTTTCTTTTTTATATTACATTTTTCTAGAAACATCATCCTTGTCTACACAACAGGAACAATTAGGTATGTGCATAAATGATGGGGAAACCCTGCCTTGGGCAAGGTCTTGGCCAGTGCTGAGCACTTGCTGTAAAGAAGAGAGCTTTGCTCTCTTCATTCCCAGGGACTTCAGAGGATGTTGATGGCTCTCAGTCCCTTCTAGCACTAACCCATGGGTGCGTATCTTGCTCACAGACTTTTAAAAGGTCATCTTCAATCTTTGTGATTCTCTGCCATCATCCAAACATCATCAAATATCACTCCACCGAATCAGTAAATAATAGGTGAACACATCAAAAGCAGTGTACTCCAGAGGCCAGCAAGAGAGATGGTTGTTTCACACAGCACACAGCAGGTCACACGACTACATAGATCAAGCCTTGCTTAAAAGGGAAGAGTTTTTTATTTTAAGAGAAATTCCTAAAATCCTCAGGAATGTTGTATGAGGTTTGTACTGACTTCAGCACAACATCACAATGAGCGGCTCATTACAGTATTGTCAGGGGCAGGGGCCAAACTCAAAGCCTGATGGGGTCCAAGGAGCCTGTCAGTGGTCTTTGGATAAGGCTTCTAATCTACTCTAATGTGTAGATGTGTCTACTGTGACACATCAGCACCATTAGTCTTCATCTCCTGTACTTCCATCGGTTTTGAATCCTGGAACGTGGAAACTGGGGGTTAGATAGAGGTGACATCTGCCACCTTTGCCCTGTCTGCAAAGATGTTGCCTGTCACCCTGTCAGGCACATCAGATGTGCAATGCAAAAAAAGGCAGAAAAGACAGAAGAGATTTAGTTTAAACCTCCATGCTCAGTTTCAGTAACAGCATTAAAACGAATACGAGTTTTTCACTCTTTCTCCTCTCTTCAAGCAGTCATTTTGTGACAAGCTGAATGTCCAAGCTCTTTCTAGAGAGAACTAGAAGCTGAAAGGACCTGTTACACTGAGTAGGCACAGGAAATTGAGAGCTCTGACATACAGTTGGCTTACAAAGCATAATGTATTACAGCACATGAACAATGAAAGACATACAAGCTAGAGTACTTTATTGATGGTTGAGACCATGACTCGGCATGACACCATGCAGTAATTCAGTACATTCTGAGAAATTCATCATGCACATGAGTGCAAAGATATTAATCTGCTGTTCATGTCTGTGTCACTGCAGTGTTTAAGTGGGAAAAGAAACAATGAGCAATTAATCTGTTCTGCTTCAGCAAAAATGAGTACATTGATAATTGTTAAACAAAATCAAGAGACATGAAATTGTGATTCCTAATTATAGAAAAGGAGGTGAGCCCCAGCAAGGGACTTGCATGGGAAAAGTCATTGATGCCAATATTTTCTACTGGGATGTGGTAAGAATAGCCCAGGGGGCGGGGTGGGGGAGGGAGCAGGTTTTTCTATCACCGAACAATGAAATAATTCAGTAAGGTTCTGTGTTTTGAAAATAGAAGAGATATTGCAAGCCACAAGTGAAATGCAATATGGCAGGTAGGCTGCTTTTGTTCACAACTCCATTTCTTTTACCTTCTGCTACATTTAATAGCAATGTTTATAAATAATATCCTGGAATAGACAGACCATGATCCAGGACAAGGAAGATTTTGTTCAACTAATTCTTACGGATTCTACTCCAGAAGTTGCCAAATGCTTTCAACTCCCACTAAATACACTTCACTGAAGAACAGACCATTATGATACCACTGCCTTCCCACATAATTCAAAAATACCTCAGATGTATATGTATTTACTGTGATGAAAAAATGTGACAAATACCAGTGCAATAAACCTTGAAACAAGTTGCATGGAAAATGTCCTCATTTTTATTAAGTAAAATGGAAATGGTCCTAAAGATAAATTAGTAGAAATAAGGTAAAATACATTTCTCTTTGTTTCTGATTTGTAAGTATTTTCTACAACTAGTCCCCATGGAGTATGCTATAAAATACAAATCAAAACAGACCCCAAAATATTCAAGTAGAGAAAAGTAGGGATAGAGGAAAGGAAGAAAAGGGAGGAAAGGTGGATCAATCTTTTCCCTCCCTGGGTTCAAATGCAAGTGACATTTTCATGCCCAAAAAAAGGTCCCTGTGGATGACTTCGGAGATGAAAGACAACTTGTTGGCAGTACCCAGTGTTGGCTCCCCCCAGTTGAAGAAAAACTGAAAAATTGGAGCAGACTCAATGGAGGACGACCAAGATGGTCAGAAGTTGGAGAATTTGACATATGAAGAAAAGTTGAAAGAATTTGGTTTATTCAGCCTAGAGAAGAGAAAGCTCAGGGGGATCTAATCACTGTCTTCTAGCACCTAAAAGATCATTACAGAGAAGTTGGCAATGCTTTCATCACAAAAATCCATGTGATGGGACAATGGACAAGGGGCACAGGCTGCTTCAGGGGAAATTCCATCTGTGCACAAGAAAAATATTCTTCACCATGAGACCAAATAAAGATTGGAATAGGTAGACCCAAAAAGAAATGGTGGAATCTCCCTCACTATAAGTCTTGGCTTCACAGGTCCTTTTTGTTTGCAAATAAAAGCCACCAATAACATTGTTTTAATATTGTTTCATTTTAAAAAAAGATGTTTTTATGTTTTATGTTCTTAATTTCTGAAGTACTTAAATGAAATACAATTATGTATCAATAATTTCCCCAATGATGTGTTTGTTGGTATCTCTTTAAGAAACAAAATAATCTTTTGGCATTACAATGCTTTTTTTATTAACACACATATGTTTTCTGAGGTAGAAAAAGCCACAGAATGCTTGTTGCCTTGCTCCTGTGAGTAATTTTGCTTTATCTCATAACAAAATGTATGACTTGATGCAGAAATTATGAACACAAAGATTTGTTATATAGCTACCCAGAGATGACACTAGACCATAAAAATGAAACACAAGGCTTAAAGGCTACATTATTACTAAATGAATTCGAATAGTGGAAAAGTTTAATCCTATTTTTCCCACCTGAAGAATCACTTTCAAAATGCATCTCTCTGAAGTTCAAAGTTTTGATTTTTTTTTTTTTTCTGAAAAGATACACATTTTTACTCTTTATTCTGTTCCCACAAAGACTTCCTAATACTTGTAACTTGCTTTCTTCACAAGACATAGCGTATTTGTCAATCCCCTTCTAATTACCTCTGGGCCAATTTCAGCCACATCAGAAAAAAAAAAAAAGATGGAAGTCACAAAGATGCTAAGTGTTCCCACAAATTTCGTGAAACAAAAATCAGTGTCAGGGTAGAGGAGAGTTGCCCAAATCACTGCCTCTGCCGAGGGAAAGACAGGCAGAGCTCAGCCCTTTTCTGCTGTGTTCAGCAGTACCTGTTGATAACACTCCATGTGCTGCCTCTTGCCTGCATGGAGGAACCAGCTGACACTTGGTTGGATACCAAACCAGGGCTAGCGAGATGGAGGAGTTAATGGACAAGCAAAAATCTGGAGAGGAAATCAGACTTTTTTAGTTCCAGGGCTCACAAAGCAACTTTGATTACAATCTCAATACTGCAAAGAAAGAAAAACAACCAACCAAAAAAAACCCCACTTTGTTGACTCCACCTTGTCCTGCAAACATTGCCCAGAGCCCTAGAGTTCACCACTTCTATTTTCAGCAGGGAAAGTTTCACTGAGCCCAGCCTCGTCCTGATGTTCACCATTCATCTCCACCGCTGCTAAATGCAGAGGCCTCACACAATCTAACCTGTGAAATGCTCACAATCTTAAGTCCTTCTGACTTCCATATGTTCATACTTTCCTGAAGCCTTACACAAGGGTAGGGAAGACCTGAAAAACCTTCTGTGCCATATTTATTATTTTAGACACTGGAGTCAAGGATTTCACAAGTTTAAGCTAAAGGCTGAATATCTGTACAGAGAACTAATAGTCGGAATGTGCATACTTTACAGAGATCTGAAGGTATTAAATCAAACAGAGATTTATCTGAACTGACAGACAGAAAGGACTTTGGGGTCACCCCAGTTCTTTCAGGGTATGCTTCAGGACGTGCACCACTCTCTGCACCTTTCCACCCCTGTCTTTACATGTGTGCTGTGGCTGAGTACACCTTAGCATCAGATGATTTCAACCACTTAGAAACCAGAGGAAGACCAATAAGGGTACAGATTATCCAACCACAGGATTCCCTTGAAATATGAGCTGTGAGACACTATCAGACATGACAACCTGAGACAAACAGGCCTTCATTTACATGCTGTGAGGCTATTCCTGTTTCTCTAGGCATCTCATCATGACTGGTATTTTTTAACTGCTATTGCTAAAAGTTGACCAATTTACAGACCGGTTTATTCAGTCTTAACAAGGAGTAATATTTTACTCAATGCCTTCAAAATCATTAGTGAATTAAGATTTTATGTGAGCACGGGTGGTAGAAGTCAGCCTAGACTCTCCTCCCCCTCCAATTCACAAATTCCCTGGATGTCGCATATGTGAGTCAATATCAAACCCCTCTTCTCCTTGGAGAGAAAGCATGGAGTTAGGTGGGATGAAGCTAAAGAGCATGATAAATGAAAACAGCTCCATACCCTTTCCAGCACAGATTCCTATAGCCAGTATGCTGCTGGTTTTAAGGTCGTCTTCTCCTCATACGGACAGTAGATGGTGTTTGAGTAAGAGTAAATGCAAAGTATATAGGTTCTGAACATCTCTGTCACTAATCAATGCTATCTAGTGTATCGCAGGTCAGTAAAACTAGATTTTTAAAGCACTGATTACATTTTTTATTATTCTGGTATTTAAAACAGGTTTTATCAAGAAGAAAATTATGCATAGCCAGATATGATTGTTTTGATCAAGCTTAGTCAGAGAGAGACACATGTCAAAGCTCCCAAGTCCTGGATCACATAAAGTAACTGATTGGGGCTTGAACAGAGTGTGAGTGTGTGTTTAGGAGCTGCTGACAATGAAAGAGAAGGCAGGAGTGTGTCATGGACTGCCTTAAGTAGTCTTTGGCTCAGATTCCCAGATTTCAAAACCTTAAGTAAGTGATGTAAAGAAATCACCTGCAGAAAATAAATTAATAAAATAAAGGGGTCAATTTCTATTTTCAGCAGGTTTCTCAAGCCATCAGTAGTGACTGCTGAAGAATTGCTTCCTGACGTCACAGCATAAAAAAATCAGGTTGGTATTAGTAAAAGGCAAGCCTCTCCCAGAGAAAGACTAATTTCTTCTTCAATATGTCTTTTACGAAGGTGAAATCTGTGATATTGGCAAGAACACCTCCACCCCCCCGCCTCCGAGGCTGATAGCCAAGTTGAATGGAAATCAAAACTGGAAACCTTCAGTAAGTTGGTTCAGGAGAAGCCAAATTGAAGCACATTTTACAGACAAGGATTTCTTCTAGCTATAAAGAGCAGCATGTTAACTGCGAGAGCCAGATTTTGGTATCCCTCGTACTCATGTAAATCTAAAGCACATTTTTTACACTGATTAAAGGAGCTCTGTATTTACACCAAGCTATCAGGACGCATCCATCAGTCGGGACGATTGTACCCTGAGATTAAGACAAA
Organism: Pygoscelis adeliae; assembly: GCF_000699105.1. Lineage (NCBI taxonomy): Eukaryota > Metazoa > Chordata > Aves > Sphenisciformes > Spheniscidae > Pygoscelis > Pygoscelis adeliae. The sequence continues at coordinate 237,658 of NW_008824231.1, forward strand.
CAGTCTACAAAGAAAGACAACAAATAAAAACCTCTATGAACAGAGAGGTCACGGTGCCCTATTCTTTCCGTAGAAGAATGTCTCCATGGAGACAGACACGTTCAGATTGGAAGCAAGACAACTTTTAACAGCAAGAGTAATTAACTGTTGCAACATAATTAAAGGATGTAGCTGATTAATCATCTCCTGTAGGCCTTACATTTAGACCAAATGTCTTTCAATAAGATATACACTGGTTTAGTCACAAGTTCATGGGCTTGATAACACTCACATTAGAGGAAAGAATGATTTCTTCTACTGCTTGATTTACTGGGTAAAATTCCGTGACCTGTGTTATGCAGAAGGCCTGAGCATCTGAGCAGATGGGTTTCTTCTGGCATTTAAATCTATGGAGCAATGTGAAAAATCACAACACACAAGCCTGCTTTAAGGTGAGCAGGTAAAGAAACTGCATGTCTTCAGCAATACACAGAAAACAATCTTTAACATATTCTCTACATTGTTCATTTGAACAGAGGGTCTGCTCATGGGTGGGATGAAATTTAGCCTTATGCTTCCCTTCATACAGGTAAACGATAACCCAGGAAAAAGGAAACTCTGCCCCCATATTTGTAAAACCGGATAGTAAGAGCAGATGAGGGAGAGGAAAAATAGACAGAACATATATCATTGCTTCCTCTGCATTTCCTTTTCCTTATATACATTTTTCTCCTTTTGCATATTTTCATTTGAATATAATAAATAGTCCCATGCAATTTCTTTGAGCTTTGGAACAGACCCTAATCATTTCACATAATAGATATGTGAATATTTATTTATTTATTTATTAATATAAATGTGTTGGTATGGGCCCATAAAAAATATGTGCCTCACTTCTTACTCATAAAAGTCAATTAGTTTGCAGCTACTGGATTATTTAAATCTACTCATCATAGATAAATCCGAATACATCTTTACTTTTCTGTGAACAGCAGTTATTCAAGCTAGAATCCACTTTAGATCTCTTGACATGGTAAAATATTGCTTGCTGTCTGACTGCATTTGTCAGGGGAAAAAAAAAGTCAAATCGCCAGCACTGAATCATTGCAACATGCACGAAGGTGGCAGAAATCTTCAGTACAACCTTTCAGCAGAAAGCTCCTGGAACAACCACTGATAATGTTGTCTTTCATCTAAGAATATGGACCTTGAGTGACCACACAGTCATTCCACGTAGCTAGAGAGTTAGATTACACACACATATGAATGGGTACACATTCGTACTGTACAGGCCTCCAAATGGACATGCAGTAGTCCTGATATGAAAACCTTTTGTGTTGCTGCAATGTCCATAAAAGCTCTAGTTTGTTTTCCTGAGTGAGTCGGGGTTTATCAATCCCACTCCGCACCAGTTTGATCACAGTGTCTGCAAACACACAACATAAGTCAGATTTTCATAACATAAATCTATTTAAAATTAACAGTTAAAAGTAGAGGTGTTTTTTACTTCAACTTCAATTTCCAGTGTTACAGAAGAAAATCAAAGGTTAATTTTTCAAAAATACTTAGCAACATATTGACATCACATATAATCCCACAGCCAATATGCTTACCTCCCATCTTGAAGTTCTTTTTAGCTTTTAATACTATTGTTTGATACCTAGGAAAGATACCATAGGCCTACATAACTCAGCACTCTTTCTATTCACATGCTCAGCTCTAAAGGAGCATGTTCTCTTTCTTGACAAGAAAGAGGGAACATAGACTTAATTTTTCTCCACCTACCTCAAGTTGCTCAGAGTACTTTGTGAAGAGAGCTTTCTGGATCTGCTGCAGAAAGTTTGTACTCTGCCCAAATTAATTCAGACACAGTTCAGTGGGAAAGATACAGGACTTGCAGCCCTACCCCTCTTTGGCACAGTTCATGGCCATTCCCATCCCACAGTGTCATCAGTGAGATCAGGACTCCACCTGCTTCTGGTTTCTATCAGTTGTAGTTATATTCTGCTGCATGAAACAAGGGCTGACCCAGACTTAGTGTGGGATTCAGAAGCCCTGTTCCACCAGCATGATTTAGAAATATCCAGTGACCACTGCCTCATCCTGTGTCCCTCCATCCTTCAAAAAGGGAGATCACAGTGTGTCCCATAAGACTGTTGAGAGGGTATTACGGTATATGAAATACTACATTAGGAGAAGAGAGGAATAAGATTAAGATGGGTCAAAATGCACTGTGGTCTATCTCCTTGCTTTTCCCCCATACAACAATTAATCCAGAGAACAGAATGAAGTTGGAAAAAGCATCTGGAGGTCACCTGGTCCAACCCCTTGTTCCAAAGAGAGGCAACTTAGATCAGATTGCTCGGGACCTTTTCCAGTCAAGCTTTTAATACCTCCAAGATGAAGACTTTACAACCTCTCTGGGGGACTTGTGCAAGATTTACCATCCTCTTGGTAAAAAAACCCCAAGTATATAAGAGTAGTTCCCTTGGTAACACTTGTGATCCCATCTGGATAAGAGAACAAAAAACCAAAAAAGGATTCAGGTACCCAGCTATTCAGTTACCCCAGCCTAGAATTAGCCATCTAGACTTCTTCTGCAGTGCAAGGAAGAGCCCACCCAGAGCCTCCAAAATCAACATTCTGCTTTGACCATCACCTCAACTAGACAGCATAAAGGGCCTGCCCTGCATAAGGATGAAGGTGCCTGATTTAGCTAGATCAAAGCCCTTCCCTCTACTTGAGAGTCTCACCTAAAACCTTTACCTGGGGTTGCTCACTTCAGCAGGGTCAGTCCTTTCTCACACATGATTCAGGCATAATAATCCCCATGGGAGAAGTGAGTTTCCATTTCCCTCTGTGCTTGAGCTGAAGCAGAGACTGCAGATCTCCTAGCAGTGGGAACTGTAAGGTATGATGGTGTGAATTTCCTTCAGTCTCTCCAGTCAAAGATTTTGATTTTGTATAAATTACTCATTCAGTGAGCCCAGGGAAGAGAAAGAATACAGCTTTGAGAAAAGCACTCACCTTGGGCAATGACAAGTCTGATGCAGTCAATAGTGTGGATTTTATAAAAAGATAGTTGCAAAACTTCCAGCCTCTGGTCATTTAGGAATACACTGAGATATATCTCAGGTGTGTGGGGTTTGTTTGTTTGTTTCATTGTATGGTCAGTCCCCAACTGGAATCCATTCCTATACTGTGAAAACTAGTATACTAGGCAGACCAAAATCCATTAAGTGATTCCTTCAGAATTTGCAGATTCCCCCTATGTACAAAACTACGTTCCATTCAATCCTGCTTTCTTTTTTTAGTTGCAGACTGGAGTTCAAAAAGAGAAGGGGACAGGAAAGTGAAGAACAAGCCACAGGAATTACCTCTGCTTAATTTAACTTTATTGAATAACAGGCCATTTTTCTTGCCTACTTATCTAACTTGAACATGGCATAACCATTGGTTTATTTGAATGATGGTGCAGATTTTAACATGAGGCTGTATATCCCCTGTTCCATTTATCAGGGTGTATTGCATCCAGTTTGTAAATTGCTGTTCTTCCCCTATTTGCAGCCATGTAGCTCAGCACATTTCCATGATCGTTAATGGCAATGTTTTTTTCTGGGGAATGAAATTTGGCTAACCTGAAAATTCATTATGTCTTACTGTCTTCATCAAGATTAAACATACCAATGTTCTTATAAGCATTTTCTTCTCCTTGCTGTTATTTTCAAAGATTCTGGGGATACGCTTTCAGATGCACCTCAATTCAGTTGTTTCCTCCAAAATACATATACATATACTGATGAAAATCATGCATGCACTGTAAGTGTAAACTTGATAAACGGCCTCCCAAGGTGACTCCAGCTGATCCAGGTGACACAGTGACATGTGAACAACCTTTCATAAACTTATCAAATTTCATCTCAAAACCAGCTGCAGTTTGGACAAAAAGTTTATCTATTGTAAGGCTATTCTAGAGCCACATTCACCTGAGAGTTGGAAAGCCTCAGCCTCCACTTATTTTTTAACATTTTTCTTTCAGCCATCATTACCATTCAATGCCATGTATTTAAAGACAATAATGATATTATTCAGGCTTCATTTTGCTCCACTAAACAAACACAAGTCTTCTGGGCTCCTGTTTCATGATAGGCTCTTCAGATTACACTAATAACCCTTCTCTGCAGCTGTCCCCACTTTGATTCTCTCTTCCCCAGACATCAATGATTACCAGTCTGCAACAATCAGAAGATGATTTACAGAATCCTGTACAGCAGGACAAACACTCTTCAGTTTTTCCTGAAAATACCTCTCCAAGATCCCATTTGCCTTTTTCATATCTTTATCATATTGGTTTCTCTTTTCTCCTGCACCCTCTCTTCCTAAGTGCTGAACTCTCGGGGAACTACAGAAATGAATATTAATCAGTAAGGAAAAAGGAGTATTTGTGGCAGGCAAGACAGGAACTTCATCACTCTGAGCTTCACACTTAGTTAATAGAGATCATTATGCACTTCAGAACTACTCTGGAAGCCACTTAAAACTTGAGTATCCCTTGGCAGGTGTCAGAATTTCTTACTGATTTACAGACAAAGCTTAGGATGACTATGCTCCTGGAGTGGACTATTTAGGTTAGATACCTAAAGACAGGGAAGATTTTAAGTGCCTGGTACAATTTCTTTTAGCCTAGTCTCCAAAACCGTCTAATTCTTCTTGTACAATGCCTCTTTTTCTCCTTTCTAATGGTTAATATTTTTCCATTATTAGAAAATCCCAGGGATTAAATTAATTATACTTACGTTGATTACAAAAGCATTACATGAAACTAGTCCCAGTGCTGATCACTGAAGACTTCTGTGAAGAACCTTATGCAATATCATACCTTCTTTTTCCGTGTCACCCAGTTTCCTGCCCACCTCGGTTTCATGGCAGCATTTTCCAACTACTAGGAAACCCAAAACCTAATTCTAATTTCCTCTGTAGCACTATATCAGTGCTTAACAAGTGTGGACAGAGGAAACCTAAACCACATTTTCTCTGTTTAGGGAGGAAAAAAAAATAATCAATAATCCCATGAAAAAAAGATGAAAAAGATCTGGGATCTTACATTTACTTCCATATAATCTTCTTCAAAGTTTGTTTGAAAGCAAACATACTACAGAGACACGGTCTGTGGAAAATGAGATCATTCCACCCACACAAACATGCATTAAAGCATATCCATTGTCTTTGTTATTCTACAGTATTACACTGCCACCTCTGACACAATGTTTTCTTTAAAGAACCCCAAAAAGAGGGTGTAAAAGTCCCTCTGTACAAGACCTTGCTGTCAAGTTTATGATTTCACAGATAACTAGTCTTAATCCTCTGGGACCAAAATTATCCAATGCTCCTTTTAATTTTACTGAAGAATCTTTCCTCCACTTCAGTTGTAGTCCTTTCCACTTCCATAACATCCTTCTTGCCAATCCACTTGCCTTTGCCTTCATATTCTACAGTCTTCATCTTTATGAAGACTGTTATTCAGCACACGTAATTTTAAATACTTACCTAAAGTACCCAAGTTAGGAAGGCAGTAATCCAAGGTCACTATTGCAGAGGTTAAATAAAATGGAGGGATGAATCACCCCTTGGAAGTGACTCTCCATTGAGTGGATAGGGTCTCTGGGACAATTTAGTTATAAGCTTGAAGAAAAATGAAATCTTTTCCACCTAGAGCCACTTCTATGCCAAGAAATGTTTGTTTTGGCTTAGGGCCAAGATTGAATTACTTTTAATGTTGACTCAATCTGTTCTTGTTCTTCTTCATAACTTTGCACACAGCAATGGTAGACTTTAGCGATCTGTTTTTATTTACTTTGTGACATTTAACTCATCTTGACTTTTAGAATTTTTACTTTATTATTACTTTGGCTATCCATGCTACATTATCTAAATAAACCTTCTGAGGCATTTTAGAGCTCTTCCCTCCATTCCCAATGGGAAAATCCATTCCCAGCAGATCCCATTCCAATAGATACCATTAATTGGGATGAAAACTTTGGATAAGAAAGCCATCTTTGCCTTAGTGCCCGTTCTGCTTTATATTTGACTGTCTGATCCTGAGTAGTTTAATTTATATAATTCATTACCTTTCTTAATTTCTCAGATACCTGTTCTTTTGAAATTAACCCTCTTTCAATCAACAATAAAGTTTATACAAAATATATTCATTTAATTAAAACTGAGTGAGCTCACAGCTAGCATTTTTAGTGTCTCATTATTCATTCCAATAAAACAGCACATTTAATAATAATACATTTTCAGCTATCTCAACAAGCTGTAGAGAGCGGCAAAGAAATTAAGATCCTTGGAAAACAAAGATGACTATGCAAGGATTCGAGTGGAGTGAAATCTATGTGTTTGTGCTTGTATTCATAACTGCTTTCTTTAATACATGCCCGCAGGTTAAGAAAGATATTTGTCAGGAAACAAAGGTAACATTTATATTAGTGTATTAAAGCAGCACCAGAGAACATTCCCTAGAACTGAAACATGATTCTCTATGGCATTAAATTACTATAATAGTCACTGAAATAATTTTTGCCTGGATCATATAAAACTGTCCCAAATAATTCCCAGGCACAGTTGGAGACGGTATGAATCATGAAGTATTCAAAATAGGCAGGTCTGGTATGATCAGACGGTACCAGGTTTTCAAGAACAAGAAAATTAAGATTCTTCAGGTACAGCAACTGAAAATTCAGAGTTGCATCACATTTACTACTGTACAGCTCACAAGGAGGATGCTGCCTCTTTATGTTCACACAAGGGCTTCTGCACAATAGAAGACTGGACAAGGGACAGGACAAGGACAAATAGCCTAGATTAGTTTGCATCTGCTGCTTAGGACCGGTCCTCATTATAGCAGATTTGCCTTGTGTAGGGTTCATTGCAGTGGTCCAGAAGAGCAGCAGGGTGTGAGTCAACAGTTAGAAAGTGCAGTGCTTAAGCTCAGCCCTTGGTCTTTTTTATTTAGTGATGTACACATGCCCAGAGAGATTCCATTCCCTGTCCCAAGCAGCTTCAGGTTAATTTATTTCAAAAAGACTGGAATTAACCTTAGAAATACGAGAAATAGAAGGTCTTGACACAAGAACTGGAATAGTGTCCAAAGTTCCATGTGGGTGCTTATAATTTTCAGACACATTTTTGAGCTACCAGCATATTACAAGTACCATTTTTCATATCAACCACACAAAAATGTAGAACCAGTATTTTGCTAACCATCCGTGATCTCCAACAGCAGGTTTATTCCAAGGTGCTGGTTTTAGAGAATTTACAATAATATAGCTGTTTCTGTTTCAGTCAAGACCGAAGAGTCAAGGGGCTTTGCTCAGAGAAAAGTACTGCAAGGAAGAAAATGAATAAACTGATTATCACACAGACTAAAAGTCCTTGACGAAACATGTAATTAAGGCAAGCAGGCAATTCCTTCATCAGCATTGTTCTTGTTCTAGCAGATAATACTAAGAACTTGTCAAACATGCATTCAGAAGTCTATTGCCTGTCAGCAAAGGATATTTTTGATTTGCTGCTTCTTAGCCAGTTGAACTGTATAGAATAGAAATAGCAAAAGGGTTCAGAGCACTTGTTGAACCAGAACCCTGTAGAGTATGTGATGGATTGAAACTGCCATCTCTTTTCGTCCAATTCCATTGCACTCTCTGGGCTAAAGGGATAAAACAGTTGATGAAAGAAAAGGACTCAGGCTTTAACAGTAAAGTAAAAGTCAAGACTGCATGTGCTGCTATTTGGGAATGGAAATTCTTTTCATAAATTGCTTGTAAGGACATATATGGGCACCAGCTAAGGTGAGGGTACCTTGATGCTAGATGCTATTCAAATGCATAACAAGAGAGAGGAAAAGCTTTCAGTGCAAATAAGTAGACAACAGAATTACAGTGATACACAAAGAAATACAGAGCAGTAGGAAAAAAAGAAAAGCAGTTTTTGGCTTGTGAGAGAAATCCTCATGTTCCTGTTGAACAAACTGGCAATGCATGTGTACACTTAATGGTGCTGAAATACATGACAGGATGCCATACAAGCACAGCATTGAGTCAAGGCTATGGAGCTCAGGCTAAGAACTGGTTTAAGTGGGGTGTGTTTTTTCCACAACTGCTTTATCCACAGGTAGGTTGGGTATCTCTGCTTGATACTGAGTTCCTGAATAACTCGGGACATTGTTCAGCTGCAGGACTGGGTGTTTTGGTACTGACTTTCTATAGGGCAGGTTAGGCACCTAACTAATATGTCATTTGTAAGTAATCGGTAACCATTTATTAATTTGTAAAGTATTCATAACCTTAAAGCAATGTGTGATTGGAAGGCAGGCAGTCAATATCCTTTCTTACTACAAAATCCTTCTTATCAGAAAATGTCACTCAGTAACTTTGCGGAAACTTTTCAGTTGCAAAGATTATACTGAGTCAAAAACATCACTATGGACTTCAGAATATTACAACATTTTATAGATTAAAACATTTCAAGCAAAGCCCATAAATAGGCAATATTCACAATCTGACCAACTCCCTGAGATAGGTAACTACTCATTTATTGCCCCAAATACTTTTTAGATTATATTTAAGCCCAAAGCAATCTCTTATTATTTATTCAATAAATTTTGCATGCCAGGCAAAATGTTGATCTTTGAAGTCAGAGCATCTTCTCACACACCCATGCAGATTATCAAAATAGTTTCACTGCAGGCGTCACCATCGCTGTTTTTAGAGAACAGCAAAAACAGCCATTGGGCATATGAACTCTAACCCATGGCTGTCCAGAGGTGTGGTGTGTAGGTGATAAGACTGTAGCAAATTCCAACAGAAAATGACAATGCACAGGCACCCACTCTTCCCATTTTGAAAAGCATTTTTCATTTTAAAAAAAAACAACTCCTCTCCTTTTCTTATAAAATGTTTATCTATTTTATACAGAGAAAAATGAAGGAAAATGCTATAAAAACATTTTTTCACAGTAATGTAGAGAACAAACACACACAAAAACCTCTCAAATGTTATCATAGTTCTAGTTATGATTTTTTTACAAACTCCTCTACAAAATTGTGAATTACTCATTTCTTGCTTATGTAATGAAGCTAGTAGCACCTCTACCATGATCATATCAAAATGACATATTTACATAGCCAGAGAGAAACCATCAGTTTATGAGAAGTTATTAACATGATTGATTTAAAGAGCCATTTTGTAAAGCAAAATTCAGTCATTTCTACTTGATATATTTAGGACAAATCAACTGCTTATAAATGCAAATACAGTTTTGAGTTATTGCTGTATTCCATAGTCTGCTTTTGCTTGAAATTCAACTATGTCTGCAGAAATATTTAGTCCCTTGAGAGCACCTTGCTGCATTCTCGCTTCTGATCTGAAGAACAACTTCAGGCCTTGTGCTCCCCACTGAATTTACACAAAGAACGGGGGAAGGACCCAACGCGGCACCTCCCATACTGTAACAGGTTATGACCATCAACCATGAAAGATAGCCTGGTGCAAGGGAGACCAGAGGTCTGGGAAACAAGATAGGTGCCATGGTTGACCTCGAGCACAGCATGCCAGCTTTCAGTCCTTTGGTTCCCTAACAGTAAAATTATATTTAATTTGGGAAGCATTTCAGGGCCTGTAGGTGGAATGTTCTGAATAGGATCTAGGGTGCATTAAATACTCAGATCTAGAAATTGTATCAATGAAACAGTTCCTCTTAAGCACCATTGCTATTTCTGCACTTTGTTTCTCTTAATCCTGTACTCTCATCTTTCTCCTCCACCTAGACCTTTGATATTCTGCTTCCTCCCCTCTTGCTAAGAGTCCTCTTGGCATTCATATCCAATCTGCACAGAGTTCACTCCCGCCCTTCCACAGCCCATCTGATAAAATAATCTGTGATGAAATTGCTGCAAGTGGCATTATGTAGCGCTCATGTCTTTGAACTGACATCCCAGCGAGACAGACAGGGCAGGGAAAGTGCTGCCAAATCCGGGCCGCTTTGTTCCAGATTGTCTGTAGACAGAGGATGGCAATGCTCCACTGTTTTAAGGACTTTGGCTACCTTTGGCCAGTTTTCTTTATGGCCATGACTGCAAAATGCTGAAATGTTACTTTCTGGGAAGACCTTGATAATTTTTTTCATTTATTGGTACGCACACACTGATACTGCCCCTTCTCCCCCAAAACCTTCCATCTTGTGAGTGAAAACTCACCTTTTATTTCAGTTATATATTAAAGCTTAGGCTCTACACATCTCGACAAAGCCATGATGTGTTGCGTGATGATTTGCATGTTGCAAATGTCAAATGAACTCCCTGATTTGTTTAGGCAAACATACTGTAAGGTTCTATAGGGCCCATGCACATATAGCAAATGGATCCTTTGGGACTTGCACCTGTATTTTAGCTGGCAGCATAATTAGGTCCCATATGGCTAATGAAATGTAATGTGTCAGTATTTTGTAGGTTGAGATTTGTCATACAGAGGTGTTGGATGTAACACCCACTCTACCAACTGTTCAAGAGTAGAAAAAACAAAATCAGTTAAAAGCTTGTGTGTAAAAGAGAAATAGGAATCAGCCTTCAAGCTTTCAGTTTTCCAGGCTTCCAGTGTCGTCTGTATTTCTGTCTTCCTAGGGGAGCTATGTCAATCAAGGTACTTTTTCTCAATAATGTTTCAGAGCACCTTCTCAAAGGGCACAAACCCGTGTGTGGTCGGTAACTGAACATGCATACAAACTACATGTCCATGAGCTTCTCCGCCCTACATTACCAGTAGTGTCTGAGTGTCCCTTACTCTCCAAAGTATTGATTCTCACAGCACTTCCATCACACATCTGAAATGTGGGTATTTTGAGCAAATGCTTCAAAGACACCCGTGTGTGCCAATTCTCAGCCTACAAAATACCAAACCATTATAAGATCATTAAGCAGGCTCCCTTGCAGATGGCTGGAGGCATGTCCACAGCAGGCTACAGAAGGGGCTGCAGACCCAACCAATGATCTAGCCAGTTCTGCTCAGCCACTAGCCAAGACCCTCAGCTCCACAGTGTCATGTCCCATGCTGTACTTCCCAATGGACTGATCAACTTGAGCACAATACTGTAATGGTTCAGCCTGATGCAACCTTGGTGTATCTGAACCAGTCTCTCCATCATAAGGCATTGGCATGATCTCTATAGTTTCATCAGGGCCACATGGGTAATCCAGGAGAGCACAGAACGGGGTCTCACACTTCCATGTAAACCATCCCAAACTCCCTGCTCCAGTAGCCACTGCACTGTCCTGCTCTCCACACCCAATATTCTCAGGCCAAATTTTCTAGTTCTGGTGGTTTAATTTGACTCCCACTCCTGACCAGAGCAGTTGAATGGGGCTAGAAGAAGAGATAGTACTATGTTTCCAGCCCACAGAGACATAAGCTAACCAAACAGCAAAGGCAGATCCATAGCACAGAGTTGAGGACGCAATAGTCTTCCCTCTCATAACGAGGCTTAGTGTGATGCACACACGATCTCATGAAGATGGAGAGGCTTCAGCGTTGGCCTGACATGGTCATAAACAACCATGCATGACTGAGAGGCTTCTCAGCACCTTGCCTCCTGGGTCGGCACCATTTATATGTCACTCCTCCCACAGGGTGGTGCCTAAAGTCACCGTCTAGCCCTGCCTGAACAGCCTGTGAACAGCTCGTATAGCAGAATCTGTCTGCATAAAATGTTGGTTGAATACACATGAATAATGCATAAAGCTGTAATAAAATAAGCTTGGGAGCAGGGAAAGAAAAGGACTATGCTAGTCTGGATGATTCAGACAGTTCTAGTTAGCAGGTGAGAGGCCAGAGAGACCGGGGGGGCAGGAAGGTCACACAATTAAAGAAACAGCCAAATAGGGAATGGTGGAGGAAAAGAGAAATTGGTAAGTCCACAGGTGAAGTAAACTTCGCTTTTTCAATAAAACTCTATAGCAGGATGTTGTTATAGCTATAAAGCTTACACTCCTTGGTTGAATCTTACGTAGCTTACCAGAAGGAACTTCCTAGCCTGTCCCAGTCATTGCATAAGTCTGACTTTTGTACAAAATCCATAGGTTGAGATCCCTGAATACATTCTGTACCAGATACTTCATTTTAAGTTACTTAGGCATGCTGATATTTATGCTTTTGCATAAATGCCTTTGGATTTTTTGGGGAAAAAAAATTCCCTCCCTAGAAATTCTGTTTGAGTGAACAAAACCTTCAGCCCTATATCCAGTAAGACATAGAGAATCTACATATCCCTTTCTTTTCAGTAGGCATGGAGGTGTCAAAAAAGAAGTTGAGTATCTAAATACCCTGTAGAGCGGGCTTTCAAGGGAGAGATGCAAGTCAGAGAAAAGAGAGCATCTGATTCAACTTCAACATTTTTTAGACCCCCTTAAATTTGAGCTAGTCTCATACTTTCCCTTTAGGG
>NW_008824231.1:250166-251435 GCF_000699105.1 Pygoscelis adeliae
TCAGACAAATTGCCTGTCTTCTGCATATGCATGAAAATGAGCAAGGTAACTTCACGTCCCACAGCACTGTTGGAAGGAAAAAAACAAAGAAGACCTTTATATATATAACTGTGACTGAAGACATATGAGAAGCTCATATTGGAAAGAGAATATACACTCATTCATATATATTATCATTTTGGCACATATCCTAATCTTTTTGAAAGCTTCTGTTAATGTGAAAAGGATTTGAATCCTGTATTTTTGTGTGGTAAAGATGAAAGAAAAAGGAAGAACAGCTTACCTATCAAATGCAACCTTAAGTTCTGTTCTATTCATAAAACCAAATGAGCAGCACCTGCATATTTTTACTAATTTTTCTCCCTGGATTTCTTTGGAAACATACAATAAAATTCTTCTCTGAGCTGCAAAGCCAGCATGGAAATGGGAAAGGAGCTGAAAGTCACTGCTCCTCCTCCATCAACAGAAGGTATAAGATCCCTTTCCAAACTTCTTGCTTTTGCTCCTTTTCCATGCCTAAATATAGTTTCACTTACTTGCTGTTAGGATGCATCTGCACAGCTCTGAGATCACAGACATCTACAATAGTTTTTGCAAGCCAGGGAACACCCTCAAGAACATGTCAGCATGCTCCCTCACTGCTCACTCATCTTGCCTACAAAGGCTGTCTCTGAGGCAACCTGGTGGAGAGAATGTGGATGGGACATGGGTTTGAGCTCTTTAAGTGCAACTGATATTTTGGCCAAGAACCTATTCCAATGTAATTGAGAATGAAGTTGGGTATGAAGATTGTTGAAACTCATGCAGGTGAAATAGAAAAAGAATTTCAGCTTATTTTTCACCTTCAAAGCTTCACTTGCAAATGAAAAAATATCCTGTTTCTCACTAAATGCCAAATCTGAAAATTGAACAACTGTGAAACGCAAGGTTTTAAGACAAAATAAATGTAGAATTGCTGAATAATATATCTAGTTAGAATCAGATTTTTTTAAATGAGAATCTAGACTTTAAATCCTGAACTTTAGATGACATCTGGACTAAGTCTGGATTCTCCAGGTGAAAGAACTTCAAAAGTAGTATGCAACTTTGATGGCCTTTATTTTAGCACAGGCTCAATCTGCATTGGTTGATAGTCATGATCACATAAACCAAAAGTTTTAGAAATTTCCAAATCAGTGCATCCTATCTTATTCATATAATTATCTACCTGAATTTTTTTGATAATCTTATTTTGACCAGGGAGGGATAAGAGGAAAAAAAAAGTTAAAC
>NW_008824231.1:251457-267403 GCF_000699105.1 Pygoscelis adeliae
AGGGATGGTAGGAAGAGAAAAAAAACCCATCAAACACTGAGGAAGGTGAGATAGTAAGCCAGATGAGCAGAAGATGAGTTATGACAAGATGGAGGCAGATAACTGTAAAAGGGAAAAATAAGCAGTACATGTTTATAGGCCACCACTGTATTGGTTTGCTAACAAGGTAAGAAACGGCAGCTTATATGTTGATCTATGGAAAACAATTCCTGCCTGACTGCAAGTTGAAGAAGTAAATGGAGTACAAATCCCCCTAAAAAGGGGCAAAAAAAAAAGGTACATGCTCTTAAAAAGGGATTTGACAAAACTGGAAATGTTTATACAAGATCTATAAGAATAACTTAGCATCTGAAAAACTCACTTTACAGAAGTGACAGGAGAACTAAAGATCTTTGGTTTAGCCAAAAGAAAGATTAGAACAATGCATGGGAAAAGAAGCTCTGATAACATACCAAGATAAAGGGGCTACAGGTTGGAGCAACACAGTCAGTCATTTCGTCTGAAGAAAGGAAAATTCACAGTCTGAACAGACTACCCAAAGGTGAAATCAATGCTGTTTTTACATGAAGTCCTTAAGTGAGGACACTCTGTGTGTATCTTCATAAACAACATGTTTTAGCCTAAGCAGTAACTACCAATGACTAGTTGTCATTTTATTACCTATCTCACACAGCAAAATTAAGATACGGAAACTAGACTTCTGTAATATCAAATCAGGGAAAGGTGAACATGTTCTGTGACTCTGCTGTGCTAGATCAACTGTAGTTTATTTATACTTGCCTAAAGCGTTATGCACTCCATAATAGCAATGTTGGACAACTGGTTCACCTGTTGAAACTATCTTGTTCACAAAACAGCTCAGCACTGTGGTAAGGTAATTTTCTACATCCTAGATCCTGATCATAGTCCTCTCACTACAGTTTTGCACCTTTCTTTTTGCAGTACTTCTATTCATCTCCCTCCTAATGCCTGTAACTTCATATAGTAAGTTAGAAGAAATCTATCTCAGGAAGAAAAGGTAAAAAAAAAAAAACCCCAAACCCCTAGGTAAAGGACAAATAAAAAGCATTTGACTAGATCACAATAGATTGAAGAACAGATATTTTTCCTCATCTTTCCACTGTTCTCAGCAGTTTGGTTGGATTTTGGCTCTGGGATTCATTCAGGGAGCCGGTTTACCAGCCACCCCAGTTATTATCTTTCCAACTTGTTTAGTATGTATTGCACTTCTAGCAATAGCCATTCTTTATACATTGTTTGCGTTTTGACAATGTAATTGATTTTATATGGAGGTTTCCACACATGTCACTTGGATCATGTATCTGCTGAGCCATAAATGCTGCTGGACACTTCCAGAAAAAAAAAAAAAAAACCAAAAAAACCCAACCCTCAATTAGAGGAAAACTTAACTGTGGTTTTCTCCAGTCAGTATATTTAGAATGATGAGTTAAATTAAGTTAGTTTAAAAACAAGGCTGTGATTTATGAACGGGATTGTCTCGAAATTCGGTTGCCAAGGTAGATGGTAACTGTTCTGTTAATAACCTTCCCAAACATTTCTTTAATGTACACACATACAATGTATTTACGTAAAATACTCTGCATTACAGCATGTTATGTCTCCACATCATCAGGAGCCTGAAATAAGATTTTAGTAAAATGGATGCAATGTTTTCCTCTGTCCAGTGGCTTCCAAATTAAATTAAAGCAAAGTCTATAATTTTTGGTTCACCTCCAAGATCATAGCTTCATAGACTCATAGGATCATTTAGGTTGGAAAAGACCTTTAAGACCACCAAGTCCAACCATTAACCTAACACTGCCAAGTCCACCACTAAACCATGTCCCCAAGCACCACGTCTACACGTCTCTTAAATACCTCCAGGGATGGTGACTCCACCACTTCCCTGGGCAGCCTCTTCCAATGCTTGACAACCCTCTCAGTGAAGAAATTTTTCCTCACGTCCAATCTAAACCTCCCCTGGCGCAACCTGAGGACATTTCCTCTTGTCCTATCGCTTGTTACCTGGGAGAAGAGACCAACACCCACCTCATTACAACCTCCTTTCAGGTAGTTGTAGAGAGCGATGAGATCTCCCCTCAGCCTCCTTTTCTCCAGGCTAAACAACCCCAGCTCCCTCAGCCGCTCCTCATAAGACTTGTTCTCCAGACCCCTCACCAGCCTTGTTGCCCTTCTCTGGACACGCTCTAACACTTCAACATCCTTCTTGAAGTGAGGGGCCCAAAACAGTATTTGATACTGCACAGTATTTGAGGTGCAGCCTCACCAGTGCCAAGTAAAGGGGGACAATCACTTCCCTGGTCCTTCTGGCCACACTATTTCTGATATAAGCCAGGATGCCATTGGCCTTCACTGTCTCCTGCATGATTCAAGAATTGTGCAGGCCTTTTGCCTTTCTTAGCTTTCAGAGAAATCACAAAATAGCTCTTGTAAATACAGGAAGTGGTCTTTCATGTATGGATTCAACAAGGCCAAGTGCCGGGTCCTGCACTTTGGCCACAACAACCCCATGCAGTGCTACAGGCTTGGGGAAGAGGGGCTGGAAAGCTGCCTGGTGGAAAAAGACCTGGGGGTGTTGGTCAACAGCTGGCTGAATATGAGCTGGCAGTGTGCCCAGGCGGCCAAGAAGGCCAATAGCATCCTGGCTTGTATCAGAAATAGTGTGGCCAGCAGGAGTAGGGAAGTGATCGTCCCCCTGTACTTAGCACTGGTGAGGCCGCACCTCGAATACTGTGCTTGTTTTTGGGCCCCTCACTCCAAGAAAGATATTGGGGTGCTGGAGCGTGTCCAAAGAAGAACAACGAAGGTGGTGAAGGGTCTAGAGCACAAGTCTTATGAGGAGTGGCTGAGGGAACTGGGGTTGTTTAGCCTGGAGAAAAGGAGTCTGAGGGGAGACCTTATCACTCTCTACAACTACCTGAAAGGAGGTTGTAGCGAGGTGGATGTCGGTCTCTTCTCCCAAGTAACTGGTGATAGGACAAGAGGAAATGTCCTCAAGTTGCGCCAGTGGAGGTTTAGATTGGATGTGAGGAAAAATTTCTTCACCGAGAGGGTTGTCAAAGCATTGGACCAGGCTGCCCAGGGAAGTGGTGGAGTCACCATCCCTGGAGGTATTTAAGAGACGTGTAGACGTGGTGCTTGGGGACATGGTTTAGTGGTGGACTTGGCAATGCTAGGTTAATGATTGGACTCAATGTTCTTAAGGGACTTTTCCAACCTAAATGATTCTATGATTCTATAACTGATGTAAATATCTGTTCTGCTCCTTAACTATACAGGAACTTTCTGATTTGGAAACAACATTGATTTAACTCCTGCACTATTAAGCTACTTACAATGTTTTTAATGCATAAAGATACTAACAAGTGCAAGACATCTTCCTTTTCCTTGTTTAGATAGGAAATTAAATTCTAATGTCTGGCAAAGTCTTTTCATACCTGGGGTCTTAAACTAGCACTCTGGAAAAGCAGGTTCTCATCCTAGTCCTTCCAGTGATATTGGGTAGCTTTCTTCTGCCTCTCTCCCCTTCTTCCTGGCTCCCATCATAACAGGGCCCTGATCTCTCCTGAATTTTCTATAGCAGGATATATATCAAGGGATATGAAATAATGTGTTGGGTTTTTTTTTCTCTTATCAAAATGTACTAACTGCACTTTTGACTTTTAAATCTAGGAAAAATTATAACCACAAATTCATGACTTAAATTTCCTGTCACTAAGCTGGCATGCACGGAAAAAGAAAATTCTATGGTTTCAAGATTAAGAAAGAAAAGTAATAGAACAGATGCAGAAATACCACGAATCATCACAAATAATGAATAAAGGGACCTGGTTCATCAGCCCCTGCTTAACTATTGTATTAATGAGATCTCAATATATCAAAAAATGTTTAATTTGTATACAGGATTGGTGGTAGAGAAGACATGCCAAATAAAATGGGATGGGGGAGGACCTTCCAGCTCTTCCCTGAGGAAAACACATTTTATCAAAACTGCCAAAGAACATTAATTTTGTGAAAAAAAAATTGAAAGTTGACATCTTTTTGAATGAAGTTTCCATTTGACTCAAAAAGTTACCTTTTATCAACTATTTTAATATAACCACAAGACCAGCAGTTTATTTTGACTGACTTCTGAATTTTATCATAACTTTAATTCACTAAAAAATGTTATTTTGGCTTTCAATTCTGACTTGTAGTAAAAAATACTTCAGGAACTTTTTTTTTTTTTTTAATTGTATGGAATATCTGTTTTCCAGCCAGGTCTATAGCATGTATTCTTTCATCTCAAAGACAAAATATCAACCGGGGATACAGGAAGGTGAACCACTGTCACTACTCATGGTCATCTGATAGCATATATTAGAAGGACTATCTTTCATAAAACTGATCTGACCCATCAGGCACTGTGCAGTGAAACTTTGTTTCCTGGAAGATTTCCAAATCTCATCAACTTGATAGATCCCTCCCTGATTGAAGAGGTGCACCCTAGGGATGGGGACAAGAACTGTGCCATTTCCAGGCCCAAGGCAAAAGACAAATTTAAGATGAAGCTGGAGGAACTTGCCTTCTCAATGAAGGCAAGTTTCATGACACTGCAACTTTCATTGAATAGCTATAGAGTCTAAGTGAGGGGAGAAAGTGACATTCAAACACTTGACGCCTAAACAAAAGAAGCAAAGTGACATTTTGAAGATCCAGATGTCCTGTTTTTAGCTAAGTCCACCCTATATCATTCCTTTCAAAGTGGTTTTTTTTTAAACTTTAGAATAGTACACCTCCTTGCTTACCTGCCCTTGGCTGTCTCATGGTATTTCCCCTAACAATCTTCATCCTCATTACGCTCCAGAGTATACCCCTCATTTTGTATTTTTCTGTCAGTCAAGGTACTTCACAGTGGGTATGTCTGGCCTGAGCAGTCTGCTGGCTATGTTAAAGTGCTGTCTGGTTAGTCAGTCACTGCAGAACAAAGTAAACATTAACTTGATGCTACCTGAGTTTTCTACCTGAATATTTCCAGCTTATTGATACCATTTACTCACTTTTCACAATTATGATCCTAGGATTTATATTTGAAACTGGGCAAAAAAAAGCCACCTTTGTTATAGATATCAACATTCAATAAAAATGAGTAAACACCTCAACAGGATAGGACTGCAACTGGGTTTTTCATTCCCCGTATTTTCTTTCAGATGAGAGATATTTTTTATTTTTGCTACAAGATTAATGTAATTGAGAGCATATCAAATTGTCATCATCCTGATCTCAACATTTATGTTTGAAACAGTTTAAAAGTCTCAAAAAAAAAAAAAAATAATTTCAAAAAAAAAAAAAAATTTCAAAAAATAAAAAACCCAAGTAATTATTTTGCCCAAGGCCAAAAATGAAACATTGCTGAAAGAGAACATTCTCCAGTCTTTAGACAGGACATTACTTAATTTTCAGAAACAGATTTTTAGAAATAAATTTTCTTTGAAATTGGAAATATTTTCATGGACTAGCAATGACCTTTTTTGGTACATTATTTCTGTGTGTTTTTTTCTGCATATAAAGCATGAAAAAATATCACCTATGCTTAAAATAAAATAGATCTAATTTTAAATCATGTTATTTTGTGAAAAGCAAATAATATTTCTGACTATTATATAGTTTTTGTATCTAAAGGAGAAAAATCTAGAGTCTGAAAGAAAATCTCCGCAACATCATATAAGTACAATTTGTTCCAAGCAGCAGGTTTAAGGTCAACTTGTTGCAGCTCTTTCGTTCATTTCTTCATCCTATTCTCACAGACTATGTCTAATTTTCATTTTGCTCTTTACTTGGTAGCAAAGGACATAGGCAAAAATAGTCTTGTAACCAGACACATTTGAACAAATATGAAAGGAAGTGTGTGAAATAACCCTCATCTGCAGGGGGAAAAAAGTTCTACTTTTGTTATGCTTGCCTGGGTACAGCCTAAGAAAATGAACATGAACCACCTCTTTATATTCACTTATGATAAATTTAAATGGAGGAAAGTGATATTAAACAGAGAGGACTTTGAAGATGAGTTTGATTCAATGTTTACCTGCAGAGCTGTCTAAAGAAAATTTTAACAAAGTAGCTTCTTTCTTGAGGCTGTGTTCAAAAGTAAATCACACCTTTTACATAATGGAGTGAAATTTATCCCCAATAAATTTGGCCTATTGTATTTCAATTGTACCCCTCTGCAGTTCTATTTTTCCAGCATACATCACCTCTTCACTCCATTCAGAGTGGCAAAATAAATGGTTTCCAATGGCAATGAAAATTGCCTTTCAAATTATTAATTCAATTCATTTGGCTCCAGGCAAATTTTAAGCATAGACTCTCAAGGATTGACCTTGTTTCTGACTAGGAAAGCCTGATCCAAATGTCAGTCTAGTCAACGGGGGAGTATTGACTTCGATCAGGCTTTCAATGAGGCCTTCGAACCGCAATGATGGGAGAAGAGAAAATTGTATATATCTTTCTCTGATCTTTCAAAAAGACCAGACAATGCTTTCATATGGGAAATGAGTAAACAGACAGTTCTTTGTCTCTTGGGGCAGACAGCCATCTTCTCCCCAGTTTCCCCCACCATTTCTGATTAGTTGCTGTGCCGTGTGGTTAAGCAAGAAAAGGCCAAGACAAAACTCCTGACAAAGCTCAAAGGTGCTTGAGCTGCGTGACTTATCTGCATGCCAACCATTACCACCCAAAATCCAGATACAGGCTGTCATGGTTTAACCTCAGTCAGCAACTGAGCACCACAGAGCCGCTCACTCACTCCCCCCGCCCTGGTGGGATGGGGGAAAGAATTGGAAAAGCAGAAGTGAGAAAAACTCATGGGTTGAGATAAAAAAATTTTCCTCTCTACTCCCTTGTCCATGCATGAGTTTCCCCAGGGGGTGGGCAACAGCTACATGAGCTAAAAAAGATCCCTAAAGTGCTCTGAGAAATTGAGGGACTAAACCGGAGGGCTTCTCTCTGTTGAGCTACTTTGCCTGAGAGAGAGGCACAGACTGAGCTCCTAACTGTGTTATTGACCTGCTGTCTGTCTGCAAAATTGGTTTAAGAAGTGAAAGTTGGTTTGAGTTTAAGGAAAGTTTGTTTAGGCTCTGTTCCTATCACAGTGGTGGAAAACAACATCTGTAAGGCCAGCTGAAAGAATTAGATCAGTATGCAAACTAAATAAAATGGTCTTCAGGACACCCTGCATGCCTGTTGTAACAATCCATAAAGTTGAAGGCACTTGCTTCAGGCTCTAAGTGATAGGTCCTTAGTACAAGGAATTTCCCATCACATTTTACCTCTTTGCCCACTCACTCCTACCTCCCTGCCACACAGTGTTAACATGTCTGTTTGTGGGGCCATGGCGTGACCTGTATTCCAGAACTGATGAGGCTTTTTTAAAAAGTGCCCTGATGGTGGGTGAAAAAGTTTTATTTTAAAGCCAGATCAGTTCAGAGTAGAGCCCCACAAGTCATTAAATGCAAGGAAGAGTTGGAGAGTGGGGGAAGATAATGACACCAGTGGCACATGTCATTCCTGACAGAGCTGAGCAAGGGGAGTTACAACCTAAAACTAAGACTTGCAGAGATTTCTGATTGGCATATATAAAATATACTTCAGTAAGTGGACATGACTGTTGCTTTATGAGATATATCCTTCATTTGTTACTCATATTTCCTATTAATTGGACTGCAGAAACTTCCTCCTTAAAATTACAAGAGCTCCACTGAAAATAGTGCTTGCTACCTTCCAATTCTTAGGAAAAAAAACTACTCTTAGTGGTTAGTTGCACACCTGGAGGCATCACCTAGATTAAACAGTGATACTAAATGTCAAAGGAGCAAAGCTTATGAGAATCTCTCAAAATTTTTGTGTATTTTAAATCTGGAAATCTTGAATACGGATTTAACAACAAAAATTCAGATCAACCTCCCAAAATATTAATCCACTGTAGGCATAGATCATTAGTAAGCACAGAAAGAAAGATTCAAAAAGGAAGCTTTTTTTAATGAAGCTACTGACTTATCCCAGGTTTTTCTTATACTAGACCAAAAATAGACCTATAACTTTATCTGGTCATGGAACTACAAAAGCAATGAAATAACCAAGCTTTTTCTGCCTCTTCTTTTCTCCCTGTCCAGCTTTGAAAGACAGGACCCTCCCTCTCCTTGGAAATCCCTCCCAGAAACCAAAGATCATATTTCAGAACAGTCTGGCTAATGCATGAAGATTAGCTAAAGATAATGAACATAGATGGCCAGAATTACTGGAGGCACTGAAAGAAGATCCTCTCTCAATGGGTGTGCAACATCCTAAGTCGATAAAAATTGCAAGGAGTGGGATTCAACAAATTTTTTTTTCCCCTATTTTGAAATAATACCTATGAATGTAAGACTCTGAGTATAGGGGGCATATCTGGAATGTTTACAAGTAAACAGATGCTATATTAAAATGAAAATTAATTATAAAAATAATATAAATAAAGGATATCTCTTTTGCTTGTTTATTCAATTCCTTTACATTAACATTCATCAATAGGAGTGTTTTGTGGTGTTTTTTAAAAAATCTTTCTGTTCCTGGAAGGGACAACATCTGCCATAAGCTTTGGAAAGTGTCCAGAATATCAGACATTGTCACATTTCAAAGAAATACCTTGACCAGTTTGTATTTGTCTATCCCATTATAAATACCATCTGTTGTACTGTTAGAAAACATTTGTGTGATGTTATTTGACTGCAGAGCATATTCATCACTATGACCAGACCATGCAAATAGATAACAGGATCATAAGATTCCCAGAACCCAAGTTTAATGTTCGTTCACTGAAGTCGAGTTATGTTGCTCTAAACATGCTATGAATGATATGAGGCCTCATAACATACCACCTATCTTGTCCACTTTAATACAGGCAGAAGTAGGCACAGGTTGTACTAGATCATCAATCCTCCTTCTGCACACCCAGCTCCTCTGTCACTTTCTACTTTTGTCTTGCCCACAGCACCTACCGCCAGCTTCAACCCTTGTGTCCCTATTCCCTTCTTTTCAATGTACAGTGCAAAGTTCCCCTGCCATAAGATTAACATGCCATATGTTACCATCTGCTCCAAACAGAGTGTCCACGGGAAGTGGTAAAAGTAAGTATTCTCACTCTGTTCAGAAACAGACCTTGATATAAACTTGACAATTCCCACACTGAATATATAAGCATCCCCTCTCAATAAGCAGAGGTGTAAAAGTTGTTCATAGCAAAAATTAGATGTTATCAAAAGTAGTCAGGATATAAAATCTTATGCTAATGTGATGTATCAGTGGCATTATTTTTGACTATAATCTTATTCATATGTATTTGTGAAGCGAAGGCTGCACACCAAAGGCATCACCTGGCACAGAATACCTTCACTACATGATGTGACGTAGGGTGATTTATACACTGTTACATTAAACTGTTAATATATTCATGTATTCCCATACAAAAGAGGCTGCAGTTATTTACCAGCTATCATTTGTTATCATGACGGAAACATGATTACAACAATCTGCATATAAAATCTAACTTTTTTTTTTTTAAATACTGCAGAACAAGCTTTCTACATATCTGTAGGAGGACAAAGATCTCTACATACTAACATTGGACCAGCATCACCCCAAAAAGGGCTTTGAATAGTATGAAGGCTGCCAGAGAAACATACTCAGTGTGTGGGAAGGACAATCTGCTTTCTATTGGTTGTAATAAAGCCAGTAGCATCTGCTGCTGTTCAGAAATGCCATTACCACTACTCAATCTCTTAATAACATTTTTCATTCCCAGATCATATTCTAAGCCTTCCATTCCGAGTTTGTCTGTTTGAACAGAGGCGACCCAGTATGATCCTAGAATTCATCACAGAACCTAATTCCAGAAAAGTCATTAAATGGTGCTGTCATTAGACAGGGACTGGAGAAACCTGCTTTTAAGGCAGTATGAAATTCTAGTCACTTATAGCAAGATGAACCCACTCAACTCTGTCAATATAAGGAATAATGAAATCAGGCAAGCTTTTCCATAACATTTCCCTTTAATCATATACTCTTCTGAACACTGGGTAAAATCTTAAGCTCTAACTCAAATTAATTAAAAAAAAAAAAAAAGAAAGCAATTTAGCACACAGTTTTGATTTTCTGGACACCTGATGGAGCATAAGTGTGTGAAGAAGATTTGAGGAGACTTCCCTTGCTCACTCCCAAAACCAATGACCAGATGCAGAGCAAGAAGTGGCTGCAATACTCCATGGACTATTATAAAAAGGACAGAAATAGTTCTGGTCTCCAGGAGTTGGAACAACCTGCATTCAAATATTAGCCAGAACTACATGTTTTCTAGTATTCGTGCCTCTGTGCCTCAGATATTAAGCAGGAACACATTCTGATTCAGCTACAGTTTCAAATTATTTAGCTCTCTTCTGCACTGGGAAGACCAGACGCTTTCTGATTACCCATTGATACCAATATAGTCAAAATGGTTATTCTACATAAATACACTGGATGGTAGATTAAGAAAAAAAAATAAATGTCAATTAAATGAAACTAAGTCACTTAGGAGACTCCAGAGTAAGCACTTTTAGCAACAAGTGGCCCTAGAGCACACACAATCCTGTATATTGAACTTAGTTTTCAGCCATTGATGATACTTCAGCCCCATAGGGAATGTGAAATTATTATTAAGTAAAGCAAAAGTTTATACTCTTGACAACTGACTGGCAAAAAACCAACAACATCAACCTGTCATCATCTATGTATTTGACCACATCAAAGTAGTTTGAAGGCATTCTTATATGGAAAAAACCCAACCTCTTACCTTCAGTATGTACAGCAGAAACATAGGTCCAGTTATAGCGCTTGACAATGTCCACCATAGCCCGTGCTTGCTGTGCATCAGATGGCACAACTCTCATAAAATACTTGAACAGAGTTTTGTCACTTAGGTCCATGCTTGTGGCAGAATAAGCAATCTGAGGTATATTGAAAAGCTGCAACAAGTTCTGGACCTGGATAGCAACTGAGCTAGAGCCAGGTCCAATGACACCAACAATGGGTTTCTTGGAGCGGAAAGACGATGAAGATCCATCCACACATCGCACCATCCCTTCCTCTTCTTCTGATGAAATAAGAGAGTCCCTTATAAACTCAATGCTCTGTTCCAGAGCCACAGCAGAATGCCAGCAGGAGTCCCTTATTTCACATCCCAGCGTTATATTTGGCAACAGCGTGGGGTCCAAATTAATTCTGTCAAGGGTATGTAGCATTGCCTCCACTCTCTGAATGCCATACTGCTCTCTTACCTCTCCACATTTCCTCTCATGAACCTTGTCAACAGTTGGTTGATGGTGGACAGAGAATAGAGCTCCAATGATAATATCACCAGGCATGTGTGCAACCACTCTTCTTTCATTGGCCTGTGCAGAAACCAAAAGCCCAAAGTTCCCACAGACATCCTCCTTCAATAACAGGATTGCAAGGAACAGCAAAAGGACCATTTTAGGAAATGGTTTAGGCTGGTAGAGACAACATGATGGAACAAAACTGGAGAGCTGGTGAAAAGCAGTTATCAAATCTTTTGGATAAAAGGAGCACTATGCTGATGGTTAACCAGGAGTTTGCGTATATTCTCTAAGGAGTGACCATCATCTCCAAGTGGACAGCTGTGCAGAGCTGCACATGTGATCATAATCCTCATAACCTTCAAAAATGAATAAATAAGAGAAAAAGCTTTAAAATTAGTTATAAAGTCAGCTTAGTAATCTGTTCTAAAATTGCACCTCTTCCTACTGCTCTCAGTGACTGTAATACCGTCTCCTATACACACTTGCTTCCATAATTTTTCAAGCTGGAAAATTTTGTTGTACTTCAGTGTTTCTCACTCTTAGGCTTGTAATTCTGCTGATATAAATCAGTGTCTTTCTCTTTGACACTCTTGTTTAAAAACTCTTTTGGGAAACATTTTCAAAAGCACAAAAGACAGACAAGAATATAATTCCAAAGAAGAAAGATGTTGCCATTTCTAATGTGTGTCTTTGAAACCAACTCCCTTTACTTTCAGACACTTTCTATATCACAAATGCATATGTCACACTACTGTACCTCGGACTGTACTATGTTATCAATTACAGCACTAGGAAACTGCTGTTGACAAACAGAGCCGTTTTTGAAATATTCTAAGGAATACAGAATTTGGTTCTTCAAATCTATAAATCTGTTTTTTCTTTGTAAGCCACAACATGAAACAAATTAACTTTTAAAATAAGTTAGGATTAAGGAAACTGATTTTGTTATTAAAATTTGCATTTGTTTTAAGCAGTGAATATTTCAGCAGAGGAACAACAATTCTAAAACACCAGAGCAGTGAAATTCTTTTCATCTTTTTATATCCTTAAATCAAACATCACCAATAAGCAATTTGACAAATCCTGGTACTGTGGACAACTATCCAGACTTCACTGATAGAAAGAAGTCAACACAGAGACTATACAGATGCGTTACTGCCTAAAATATTTGATCTGCTATGTTTGCCGATAGTCTGCAATGCAATCTGCACTTGGCTTTAGTGTTGACGAAGGATCAAAACAAAAAAAAAAAAAAAAAAAAGAAAAAAAGAAAAGAATCAGCAAAGAATTTGTATCTTGGGCTGTAGTTAATGGAACTTGAAAATGTACTTGAAAATGTTCTGTACCTAGCAGTGGATTTGCAGCAGGATGCTTCTGGTTTTAAATATAGTGCTTAAACAGTAGTTTGTCCAGGTCTTGATTCCTGAGCCCATTAAAGTATCGTCTATTGCTCTACACCTGCCAGTGGATCCATTGATAGTACAGAAAGTTAAGCACACTCTTAAATCTGGGAAGATGCTGAGCTAGTTAGCGAACCACGTGCCCAGTTTCATTATTGACAAAACAAATGCAAAATTCTGGGACAGAGCCTGATCTCAGTTTTACTAACATAAATCTTTTGATGTAATAAAAAAGAATACAGAAATTTCCATACATTTCAGACCAACCAGTCATTTCTAATCCATTAACAATCATTAAAAATACTCAGATGTTGTAAAGTGAAAGAAACCCTTGCCATAGGAAATCTACCTCTGTTTCTTCCAGGTTCAAAATCTAGCAGTATTTTAATCTTGAATTTACCCCTTACAGCTAGGTCATTCAGTACAGTGCCACAGTGAAAATCTTCCTGATTCCGAAGATGAGACAGTCAAACCTAAAAACACTGTTCTGTTTGAGGTTAACCTTGTTTAATTAGTATTTTACCTAGACATCTATAACCTATGAACTATTTACACAGAGGAAATCATGCAATAGTTTTAGTGAATATTCCCAAATGAAATCCAAATCTTTAAAAAGAGGAAACATTGAATAGAAATGGTTTTGTAATATTAATTGCAATATTAATATGTTCATGTAATATTAATTTCTAGTAATAGAAAGTGTTAAAAATAAAATAATGTTCAGACAATTGTAGAACACTTCAAGAATTTTTTTTTCTAGTCTGTGAAGAGTTAGCTTATCGATACTGCAACCCTTTGCCACTAAGGAATAACAGCAGTTCAATTCAGGTTAATTAGTCTCTAATTACAGAATATCACTACTGCTTATCTCT
This sequence comes from Pygoscelis adeliae, assembly GCF_000699105.1. Lineage (NCBI taxonomy): Eukaryota > Metazoa > Chordata > Aves > Sphenisciformes > Spheniscidae > Pygoscelis > Pygoscelis adeliae. Next base: position 265,120 of record NW_008824231.1, read on the forward strand.
TCCAGTTGTTTGTTCCGTGACTCTGAAGACGGTACTGTATAATTTGCAAACAGTCCAAAGGATGAATGACAGGGGATATCTTTGTACAATATCACAGCTATTAAATTCCTATACCTCCAATTAATTTAATGTATTATCACTAAAAAAAAAAATCTTTAATTATTTCCTAACTTATTAACATTTGAACAGAAATAATACTCTGTTTTTTAAGACCGTGGATGCTTATTTTTCTGAGCTTCTCAAATTAATGCTACATGTACAGAGTGCAACTATATCTAGACAAATGCCAGCTCTGCCTCGGACTGTAACTGGATATACAATTAGATGCCTTTTTATAATCTAAATGCCTGAGCAGCTGCATATGTACAAATAGAGAGACTTCAGAGGACTGGGGTGAGCTTGTGACACAAAAAAAAATCCAAACCCCAACCACCATTTTAATTCTACAACACACATCAAGTTTAGTAATACTTGGTCTTACGTCTGGATTAAACAATTTCCATACAGGATATACAAGAAAGAGAGGGCAGCAAGGCCATTTTGATCTTCTTCACTCCAAAGAACAGCTGTTTGCTTTTCTCTGTCTACAGTTGTATCTATCAGTATAAAATTACAGGGTAAAAAATGAAGTAAAGCTGAAAGTCTCCTTTAAATTCCTGGTTCCATAATAATAGCAGATCTCATGGCCAGGGGGTTCCTATGGCCCAAAAGCAAGTTCTGAAAGCAGTCAAATCCTTCCATTCCATGGCATCCAAGAGAACAGAAGGGGCCAGGTACAGACTGCAGTTGTTCCAGAATTAATGAACTTTCTTCACCTACTCCACTGTACTAAAGTGAAAGGTCAATTTACCTGGGACGTACAAAGCTGTTCCTAATTATACCAAGAAAACTGCTTGTGTTTTATAGTATTAGGCTTAGGACTCATATCCAAAGCATCTGGAGTGAATGCTTTCTGTGGGCTTTCATGATGCAGTGAAACAACCCGGAATTTATATTGACATGGCTAAGTGAACCTGCTAAATTTCAATGGATTTGTATTCATATAACAGAGATCTGGTTCTATGGGCTTACTCTTGCTCTCATAAACCTAAAAATCACAGAATAGTTGAGGTGGGAAGGCACCTTGGGAAGCTGTCTGGTCCATCCACCCTACTTAAGGTTCAACTAAAGCAGGTTTGTCAGCTTCATGTCCAGTCAGGTTTTTAATATCTTTGAGGGTGGACACTCCACAGTATTTCTGGGCAACCTATTCTAGTGTGACGACGGTCAAGTAAAAAGGGTTATTTTTTATGTTTAAACCAAATTTCCTGTATTTCAATTTGTGCTTATGGCCTGCCACCCTTCCACTGGATACAGCTGGTTATGCCGTGCAAAGATGCCGTGAGAGTAACTGGGTAACATCTGCCATTTTACGCCGAAATGTCTGAGCAGAGAGCTGATAGACTAAGCACACTAATTACATTTCCTAGAGAACATCTTCCTGAAGAGAAGATGGTCAAGGGAACTGTTCAAATACACAATCTTACTGCTCTTCTGTCCCAAGAGAATCACATGCAAGACACTCCACATTTTGATTACCATTCTTTCCTGCTACAGGAAGCTTATTATTACAAGCAGGATGAGTACTAAAATAAAATTAAGCAAAATTTCATAAGTTTAAATACAACTCCTGTTTAAATTGCTAGGGATAACCCAAAAGGGAGTTTGATATGCTATAGCCTTCAGACTGAGAATCATAGAATCAGATTACCATTCTTTCCTGCTACAGGAAGCTTATTATTACAAGCAGGATGAGTACTAAAATAAAATTAAGCAAAATTTCATAAGTTTAAATACAACTCCTGTTTAAATTGCTAGGGATAACCCAAAAGGGAGTTTGATATGCTATAGCCTTCAGACTGAGAATCATAGAATCATAGAATCATTTTGGTTGGAAAACACCTTTAATATCACCAAGTCCAACCATTAACCTAGCACTACCAAGTCCACCACCAAACCATGTCCCTAAGCACCTCATCTACACAGGTTTTCAATACCTCCAGGGATGGTGACTCCACCACTTCCCTGGGCAGCCTCTTCCAATGCTTGACAACCCTCTCGGTGAAGAAATTTTTCCTCACATCCAATCTAAACCTCCCCTGGTGCAACCTGAGGACATTTCCTCTCGTCCTTTCGCCAGTTACTTGGGAGAAGAGACCGACACCCACCTCGCTACAACCTCCTTTCAGGTAGTTGTAGAGAGCGATGAGGTCTCCCCTCAGCCTCCTTTTCTCCAGGCTAAACA
>NW_008824231.1:271185-274689 GCF_000699105.1 Pygoscelis adeliae
CTATGAAGAAAGGCTGAGAGAGTTGGGGTTGTTCAGCCTAGAGAAGAGAAGGCTTTGGGGAGACCTTCTTGCAGCCTATCAGTACTTAAAGGGGGCTTATAAAAAAGATGTCGGCAGACTTTTTAGCAGGGCCTGTTGCAACAGGACAAGGGGGAATGGCTTTAAACTAAAAGGGGGTAGATCTAGACTAGATCTAAGGAAGAATTTTTTTATGCTGAGGGTAGTGAAGCACTGGCACGGGTTGCCCAGAGAGGTGGTGGATGCCCCATCCCTGGCAACATTCAAGGTCAGGTTGGACGGGGCTCTGAGCAACTGATCTCGTTGAAGATGTCCCTGTTCATTGCAGGAGGGTTGAATTAGATGACCTTTAGAGGTCTCTTCCAACCCAAACTATTCTATGATTTATGATTCTATGATTTATCCCTTTCCCCCTTCAAATCTAGTTTAAAGCTCTTTCAATGAGCCCTGCTATCTGCTGTGCAAAGATCCTCTTCCCCTTTTGAGACAGGTGTACCCCATCTGTCACCAGCAGGCATGGTGTTGTGTGGACTGACCCATGATCAAAAAACCCAAAATTCTGCTGGTGACACCAGGTTCGGAGCCAGGTATTGATCTGCTGGGTATTCCTGTTTCTTCCCTCATCATTCCCTGCAACTGGAAGGATAGAGGAGAACAGAGATATCAGCAGCATCAAAGACAGTGAACTCCTGAATGCATGCATAAAGTAATGTGAATTGTTTCCCAATTAATAATTTATCTGCATGTACTTGTTTTCATTGATGGACAAGCAAATCAACATGCACAGCACTTAGGGTCAAATTTACTTTTCACACTGTTCAATTTCTTCAGCGTCAAGGCAGTTATTCCTAACTTACTGCAACATAGGCAAGAAGGAATCAGGCACTTAATTACTGGTGTATCAAGGTTCCTAGCTTATTTCGGCTATGGATCTAACTATAAATTAATCCTGAAGTCACATGCTTTAACAATAGATGACAGACACTTTGGTCGCAGTCTTCTGGTGCACTAGCTTCACACTTGGAGTAACTGCATAAGTAGTAAGGCAGAAAGATAATTCTGTCTATCTGTCCTTTGCTCAGTCTTGCCCCAGACAAAAATTTAAGGGCTACCCAGATGACTGAAGACACAGATCTGATGAAGCACTCACCATGTTCATATAACCTCTGCTCTCTCTGGCAGTACAAACTTTATGCCAGTCTCTGTCAGGAGAAATTCTCAGCTGTTCCTTTAGGGCAGAGTTCCACCTACTTCATGTTGAGGTTTAACCGAGTAGAAAATGAGCATCTGTAATATTCCATGAAACATCACACAATTCTTAAAATTATTTATTTCAACCTCAAATGCAAGTCCCTCTGTAGGTACAGTCTATACAGACCAAAAGAAACAAAAAGAGCCCTAATATCTAACAGCATTAATTAAATCTTGATCAAAAATCAAACTATGAACAGCAGTTCACAAAGGGCTGATTTTCCACTATGTACATGGCTGAGAGTTTATCCATGAGGCACGTCTGACTTTTCTTAAGGGCTTCTACTACTGCAGGTGTAACTGTGTTTAAACCTTAAGAATGAAACCCTTTCCCTCTGTGACTTACATTATTATAGCAGCGCCCACTAGTGACCCCAGAGTGAAGGACCTGTCTTTTTTGCAATCTGAATTCTCTTGGCTGCGTGGCTTCTAACAGGTAAAACACAAACTCAGCGAAGGGAAGTTTTTGATTTAGCCTATTTTGTATCGGGGGGGGGGGGGGGGCGGGGAGGGATTAAAAAGAGAAAAAGAGCAATACTTTCGTTCAGGTTTCTTTTTTGTCACAATTTTGTAAGTTTACAGCCTGTTCGTTCATAGTCTGTAAACCTTCAGGCAGATTTAAATAATAAAAATAAAATGCCAGATTGCTGAACCACAGATGGAGTGAGAACTTATGGTCCAATCCAGGAAAGCACTTAGGAATATGCTCAGTGTTAAGCACATGAGGAATACTATTGGTTAAACATCTGTAAAGACTTTTCTGAAGTTTAACATTTCTTTAAAGGATTTTCCAGATCAGAGCAATCACAAAAACTTAGGCCCCCAAAATCCATTGATTTGTAGTAACAAATTTTACTTACATGCCATGTTTGTATAGCCTACAGCCATGTACCTGCTGATTAAATGCTTTCCAGGCATTCATTTAGAGTACACACTGCAATTAATTCAATGCCATCAGATATGAGAAAATATATGTTGATATAGATATGGATCAAATCAGTATATCCCAAGGAACTAACCCAGGTTTCATCATCAGAGAAGACAAAACCTTAGCAAGCAGCAACTGAATTACTGGTCCAGAGTCAATCCTGCCATTTATCGCACAGTGAAGATCTTTGGATAGCAAAAGATGGAACTGCCTTAGAAAAACAATTACATAAGAAGAGAGACCTCTCAGCTCATCTTGGCGGGGACCAATGTGAGGAAACAGTGTACCTTCAGGGTGCTAAGCCTTTGCTCAGTTCTGCTGGCTATTGGCATTGCAAACGCTAAGCCTTGGGTTCAAGCTATTCTGGCAATCTAGCTCCCAATGTTATAGAGAGGCTCAGTTTGCAGGAGGTCCCACACACCCACTCCTCGGAGGTAATTCAGTTTGATCACACAAAACCTGATGCACTCAAATGGTCTTTAGTTGAAAAACATGAATATGAGCACACTATTCCATTTTGAGAGTTCTACTGTGTTTAAATTTCCATTCACACACACCCCCCCCAAAAAAATTCAAAAAGATCAAACAACCATTAGTCATTGCATTATCGGCTCTGTGAATTCCAGAGGGCATTGGATCAAACCCTTTGACAAAAGAAACAGCTTTATACAACAGGAGAGACTACGAAGCAGCTTTCTGTAATTCCACTTAGAAATAGGAGGAAACTAAGCAGCACAGAAGAATTTTAACCATTTGGCCAGAACAGTCACTGAAAATAACAGATTAGTGTGATGATCTCATGCCTTCATATGCAATAAACACAGAATGCTATAATTATCAGCAAGATCCTTAGCAATCCCAGGAAGTTCTTCCCCATATTATGCCCACACACACACACTTTCTGGTTGATGAAACAATTTTGATTTTAATACGTAGGTGTTTAACTTCCCAGCAAAACTTGCAATAATCCCTGCAATTCCGCTAAATATACTACCTATTGCTGCTGTTACCAAAAACCTGTTATACCTATGTGATGCAGGAACTAATAGCTCTGGTGTGATTTCAGCTGTAATCCTAGACATTTTATTAATTAACAAAACTGTATGATCTGGAGGAGATGATCAAGAAAAAGCAATAGCAATTCCAAGAATCATTTTCTAGCAAGTCACAAGAGTGGTGTTACAGTGGCATTCCAGTACTACCACTATACCAAAAAAGCTATAAACATGTTGGCAAATAAAATGACAAAGAACCTATATAGTGACCCAAAAATACTCTCTGATAATTTGAAATAATGATTAACCCTG
>NW_008824231.1:274713-275051 GCF_000699105.1 Pygoscelis adeliae
GTAGCATAAATATTAGCATGTAGGTAAAGTATTTGAGAATGAGCAAAATATTAGTATGTGACAGAAATGTTTGGGAATACAGGAATAAAAAAAAAGTCATAGAGAATTAAAAGATCCTGGCAGTTAACTCCTCTATACACCTTCGCCTTTCAATATTGTTTGGAGTGGTGTATTTTCAAGACGGTCCTCCGCCACTCCGCTTTCGAGATGGTCCCCAGCTTTGTCCTCAAGACTAGAAGGCCTCCCCTTACACCCACTCACCCCCACCGCCACCAGAAAGCCCTTCTCGGGGAGGAGGTTGAATGGAAGTGGGGCTGCAGGGGCGGCGGAGCCCGGGG
>NW_008824231.1:275268-276057 GCF_000699105.1 Pygoscelis adeliae
CGGGGCGGGCGCTGTCCCTGGTGCTGAGCACCGCCCGCCGCCAGCGTTCACCTCCCGGGCAGGTTTAAGGAAGGGAAAAAAACAAAATACCTAAAAATCAACCAGTAGTAAAAATTGCCATGGTGGTCACATTTGCCATGCACGACCACATTTTTTACAAATAAATTAAACACGTAGAGCTGGGTCTTAGAGGAAACTATTGGACAAGGTGAACTCCCAGCATATCTACCTGCGCTGCTACAACTAAGTGGCTGTGCATGCAGACATATATGTGTGCATACACATTGGTTCTTAGGTCTCTGTCTCCCTGCTCGGCTAGTGGTATCACTGTTCCTCTCAACCCTTAATGAATCATTTTTGTACACGGAGACATTAGCTGTGATTATTAAATAAGGAACAGACGGGACTCGCCAAGCAGAGCCAAAGTGATTTGTCCCAAGGTCACACAGAAAAGTCTATGGCTGAGCTAAGCCTGTCTGTCTCTGGAAAGCAAATACATCCCCGTTTCCATTATCCCTTCCCGGCAAGACAGATCCCTACTGCTGAACAGGAGGGCTATATCACACACACCACCAATCCCAGGTATTGCAGTACCCCAGCCCCCCCCAGTCCCCACATATCCTGCTCCTGAGGAGGGGTCAGTGCCCATTGCCCTCCAGCGTCCCGACCCGCTGATGGCCCAGCAGCCCCTGGAGGTGCACCCCACCGGTTGGCTTGCTGGCCCCCCGGGAGCCGTGCTTGTCCTCTGGCAACCACGGCACAGAGCAAAAGCAGGAGGGAGGAAAGGAG
>NW_008824231.1:276078-276873 GCF_000699105.1 Pygoscelis adeliae
TTCTGTCCACAACCCAGGGCACATAAATCCCCTCTCCCACCCCGCAGCATTACCTTGTCGGTGGCAGCAATTACTTCTTCCTAGAGTGGCGGCAAAGAGATCCTTTCGGTGGCAATAATCAAGACGGGTAGGGGTAGGCACCTCCTATTTTCCGCCACGGCAGAGATAGCATTCCTCGCACAGACCTTCTGGAGCTGAATAATCCTCAAATGCCTCTGCAAAGATCACCAGCAGGTGAGCCCCACTCGGCTAGCATTGTCACTCCTCCAGCTATGGGCACATCCTGTTTTCTTCTATCACAAGCAAATGCTGAGGACCGAGTATCCTACCCCCGCGAATGCATGCACATACACACACGCCATGCAACACGCTGTTCTCTCAGCATCGCCCAAGTCTCATTTGCAAGAGGCGTGAATGGTCCCTGGATTTAAGGGGGGGGGGGGCGTGAGGAGGGGGAATAAACAAACAATGAAACAACAGATGGGTCTTTGCTCTCTGCCACCACTGGTCTTCCCAAATACTTGCTGCAGCTTGACCCACCTGCTTAAACACCTCCGCTCCTCCTCACATATGCACGGCAGCAACGTCTCTGCATTTATAAGGGGCTAACCCTGCATTCTGCCCTGCGAGGAAAGCTGTCCAGGTGCTCTGAAGGTTGCAAAGTCCCCCTATAAACCGACACCTCCCTCCCCCACCACCCTCCTCCAGCAAGGAAGAAAACGGTGCTCGGTTCAGAACAGCATCATCAGAAGAAAAAGGAGGCGGGGGGCGGGGGGGGAGCGGCAGGCGGGGAAA
>NW_008824231.1:276924-294851 GCF_000699105.1 Pygoscelis adeliae
TTGCCCGTCCCCCCGGGGGCCGCGCGGCAAGGCGGCCCGGGCGCCCCGCTCCCGCACCTGCGGATCCGGGGCTGGGGGGCGAGGGGGCCCTTTGCACCGGGAGAGCTCCTGGCTTCAGCGCAACTTTTTAGTGCCACCAAGTGGCACAGAACCCTCTAGGAAACCAAGCAGCCTGCCAGCCCTGGGCTCTGCCTGCTGCTGCCTGGCAAGGGGAGAGAGTGGGATGCGAGAGCAGCGACAACTCACACACACACACACACATATACAGCGATATCAAGCAGAAAGGAGGGACTGTTTGCCGCTGGAAGGACAGGTTGCCCTCTCCGGCCCTCGCCCCTTCCCTTGGCTGCAGGGCGACAGCACCGGGCACAACGAGACGAGGAGCGATGCCCCTGCAAAGGGCAGCCTGAGCTGCCAGCCCCGCCAGCGGGATATGCTCCTCTGCTCCTCTCCCCCGCGGGCTGCCCCCCGCCTGCGCCGGCCCCCCGCTCCTCCCCACGGTAGGTGCCACCTGCAGCCACCCCCCCTTCCTGCCGAGCTCCCTCCCCTCTGCCCCCCCGGGCTCCCTGGGCCCACAGGCGCTGCAGTTCCCTGCCAGCCCCCTGGCTCCTCAGCCAGCATCCCTGGACCGTTTCTGCAGATCCGCGGGCAGGCTGCTTATTTGCCTACCTTCTTGCCCACAAGCTCGGTACCCTCCGGCCCTTCTGCTTCCCCACCCTCCCACGAACCCCACAGCACCTCTCTCCCCTGCTCACTGCCTGCTCCCCACACAGGTACACCTTTCCTCGGTTAACCCTTCCCTCCCGAAGCCAGAGGAGGCTTTACCTTCTCCTGCGGCATCCCTGCATCCTCCCAAAGCTTCCCCCCTCCCTCTCTCCTCCTCCCGCTCACGGCTTAGCCCTACACACCCAGGCTGCTGCTCTTATTCACACTCAGCCGTCCCGCTCCTCTCCCGCCGGCTGCACCGCACCGCTCCTCCGCCCGAGGTGGGCAGGGACCTCCGGCATAGGGCCGGCACGACGGCTCTGAGCGTGGGGTGTGGGGATGTGGGTATGCGTGTGCGGGTGGGAGGGGTCCTAGGTAGCCTGAGCCCTGACAAACTCAACGCCTCCCCACACTCCTACTGCAGCAGCAACAACAGCAAACAACAAGGAACGATCGCAACACAACGCCAGACAGAGATCATCTCTTTATTCAAAGCTATTCTTAGTAAATAAATAAATAAAGTGAAATAAAATAAATAAATAATAAAGCAAAATGCCATTTAAGTAAGAGCTGATCTGGCATTTAAAAGGCTGCTGCGTCCAACCATTTACCAGGCTGTATTTGCAGGGGAGGATTAGCTTGTACATCCATTTTTGAGAATTAACGGCCGTTCTCTGCCTCTGTTCCACAGCTTGGCACTCCCTGCTGCTTCCCCCCATTTGGGTTGCTGCTTAAAATATTATCTTTTTTTTTTTTTTAAACAACTACTGAATGACCCAAATCCTGGCCGCTACTTGCTGTGGCTCCCCCAGGGTGACTGCATTGCCACATCCAACCTGCGTCGTGTTGTCCCCAGCACTGCTGCCCGTCTGAGGTAACTTTGATAAAGTTGTTGGGGAACAAGAGGAAGAGGGACAGTCTTGCTATGTCTCCATCCACACTCCTAATCCCCTGAATCCCTTTACTGCTGTCTCTCTTCCCCAGATTACCAACTTGACTTCTCCTTTCATCCCAATGCATGAAGGATGGGGATCCCATATGTCCTTGCCAGTTATGGAGCCTGGCCTCTTTCTCCTTCACATCCTCCTTCAGCCCCAGCCTGGGACTGGCTGGGACCCCATCAGCTGACACGTGCTTCACATCCTTCCCCAGCTCTCCTGGCTCCTCCAGTCACTGAAGCCCTGGCAGAGGCCAGTCCTTAAAGCAGAGGGCACTGTGGGGGTGTGTGCATGTGGCTCTAACTGTTCGTTCCCTCTACTTAGCTCCAAGGGCTTCTGTCCTGATGCTTGAAGGGATGGAGGTAGGTTACATGAGAAGGGAGAGCCCACTAGTTACCAAGGGGCTTAGCCATTCCTGCCACTGTCCTGGTGGAGTGATGGGTAAGGAGCATCCTTCCTCTTTCTCCCCAGACCCATGCTTCTCTAGGACATTGTCTTTCCCACTAACCATGGGCTGTGAAATTACTAGAAGGTCAGGAGGCTGGAGAAAGAGAAAAAGAGGAGATGGATATCTGTAGAGAAAGCACAGATCAGAAGAAGGAGGGGAGGGATGTGTCTGTAGAAGGGAAAGGTGAGACCGAAGGCAAGTGGTATTACAGTGCACAGGGTCCCTAGAAGGAAGCAAAGTCAAGGGATCTGGGGAGAAGGGAAGTGCCATTGCTTTGCTGCAGCAGTTCTCTGCCTCCCCAGGGACTGTGTGTGTGATGAGGCAGTCAGAATACAGCCACCTCTCATTGGCAACGGAGACACCCAGCTGGGTGGCAGGATGGAGGATGACCCACAGCAGATGAGAGAGATGATCCCCACACAACCAGGACATACTGAGTTGTGTGAATGCAGCCACTCTGGATGCAAAGCAGCTCCTACACACACCCCCTCAAGGACTCCCCTTGAATCGGAGGCCAGAGTCAGAGTTCACTGTGCCAGATGTTTGGAGCAGCTGGATCAAAGATTAAAGGATGCAAGCAGAATGGATGGGGGTGGCCATGGCACTTACATTCCTAATGCGTCTCATTGACCTTTTAAACAGGGTCCCAATAAATACAGATATATAAAAGGCTCTTTTCCTTTGCTCTCTTCCTTCCCCTTTCTCCTCTCCTCCCTTCCAATCATTCTCAACCATTTTACAGAACCCATAAAATTAGTCACTGTCTTCTCCGCTAACGGTAGATTATTTTTCCCCTACCAGGAAATTTCCCCTCCTATTTTGACATTATTTTTAAAGTAAATAAAATGAAAGCTTCTTGTACCTGTTTGCAACAGCATCAGTAAAAAATAAATAAACCAGTACCTGAATAAGGAGACATAAAGACTACATTTTATAAGCCCACTATCAGTAACACTCATTACTTCTGTGGCAGTAGCACCTATAGATGCTAACACATTGGGCAAGGCTGAACATGCTCTGAATCTCTGCACTCTGAGGAGCTCATGCGTACAGAAAATTGCAGGGGTAAAAAAAGTATGAATAAGTCTCCAGGTATAATCAATATCTCCAAAGAGCATACTAACGACTCCACCACTTTAAGACTGAAAATAATGAAGCTGAAGGAATATCAATTTGGATTCTGTTCAGTTCCAGAATGAATAAACCCTGTGGGACGCAGGCAGCACAATCAAAGACAGAGTGTGGACAAGAAGGTGATATTGTACTGGCTAAGATGAGCCAGGTGCCTGCTCTCTTACAAAGTAGTCTGTAAGACAAGCTCGGAAAAAAAGGAAGAAAAAATAGAAAAAATGTATATGATGTGCTTGTATTTATACTTATACACATATATTTTAATAAATACAACAATATTTACTCCCTACTAGACAAGATGGAGGAGATGGAGCAAGGTGGGAACAATCTAACATGCTTATAGTTCATGACATAATTAAAATCAAGACAATTATTCTTGCTTCCCAAGCAAGTACCCTAGTGGCAAGTCTATTATGCAGGAGAGTAAAAAGGTGCAAAATATGATATACAACACATTTTAAAAGAAAGCAGTATCCTGCCAGGGTATAATAAGGGTGCTACTCTCGGAATCCTTTGTTGGTGTTGTCCTTCCAACCTTGAGGGGGCCTGACTTTATATGTCTATTTTGTAGAGATTTATATATAAACTTCATGTTTTCTTCAGAGTGAATACAGCGAAGGTGTATTTTGTAGGGTGCAATTCATTTGAGTTATCTTAAGCACTTTGTTTAGGATGACAAAGAAAAGAGACATTAAGATGTGCTCACTTCTCTTCATAGATTCCAAAGTGTACCTATTCCTCTCAGGGATATCTATGTTATACCACTGTGCTTTTAAGGAATCTATTACTAATTTTTGACTCTTAGATGTGCATAGGTGTAAAGGAGGCACTGAAATGCCCAACACTTCCAAGACTCTTCTAGTTCTGTGCAAGGAAGCGATCCAGTTCTTAGTAGCTGGGAAAACTCAGAAATCCAAATTGAACCTAGCTGTGAAACTCCTTCAACATTATGCAGTCCCTGGATAAGAATTCTTGCCTTAGATTTAGATAAAAGGGGAACACAAACTCATACATATCCATAAAGATTTACGTGAGTAATGGGGTGCATCAGATGCAGCTAAAAGATTGTAGAGTACACATGCCCTCAGATTTGCCCACAAAAAATTATTTTAGGAGAATGAAACCAGTTTGCAGGGCATCTGAATAAAAACTAACACAAAATGGCTGAATTTACTCTAGGGAATTGTTCTAGGTTTCCTCCCTGTAATTCCTTCTTTGCTCTTTCCAGAGAGTGAATTTCATGTCTAAAGCAGTTGTAGTTGCCAGAATGGGTAAGTAGAACTTTTGAAGCATTACGACTCTGATTCCAATTAGTAGGAGTACTCAGGTCAGTAACGCCAACTGAGGAAATTTGACTTACATTTTACCTTTAAGAATAAAGGTATTTTTCCTATTATTCAAGGTCACAATGATGTTATTTCAATTGTTATAAACATTTTCAGTTTTGTAAAAGTAATAAAAAAGAATGACATTTATGTGATTTTTTTCTTGATTCATCTGTTATTTCCAATATCTTTAAGTTAAGTATGTATACATTTTCTGTCCAGCTACCTTCTCCTATGCAATTCCCATCACCATTTTCCACCAAAGAATTCCAGCGCACTCAACAAGAGACTCAAACCTTATGTGTGAGGATCTTAGTTAAAGCAATCAGCATGCACACACTGAAAGGAGAGCTTGGGGTATAGACAGACCTCCCTACTGAAATTCGTAGAAATGCACTTGACTCTACATTAAAAAAAAATAAAAATTCAATGACAGTAAGCTTCTCAGGAAACTCAATACATTCCTAAGACTGTTTTTTCTGTGCTGAGGAAAGTGGTTTAGAGCTCTTGTATCATTCAAAATCTGACGCTGGTGCTCCTATTTCTACTTGGCGAGTTCCGATCTGAGTTGGGGAGTGCTGCTAATGAAGGCTGAAAGAATGAAACCTCCAATTATGTTGCTGTGTGATATACTATCTTCTCTCTGAAGTGAGAGTAGAATATTGACTGGGTGAAACTCAACAGGTAGGTTCCTTTTGCGATTTGCACTTGCCCCTGCTTATGTCTGCACCCCAGACTGGCATCTTCTGAACAGCAGGGAGGTGATGGGGATGGGATTGTTTGTCTTGTGAAGTCCCCAAACCACCCGAAGTGGGATCAGATCTGTGCCACTATTATTGATTCATATGAATACAGGGCAGAGGATTTTCTGGCTCTGAAACTGATTCTTCCATGGGAACTTTATTCATTCCAGGATCCAGACCTCGCTTTAATGAGAAATTATCAGAGCATAATCAGAACATTCTTACAAATCCATTTAATTCCTGTTGTAGAGAACTGCCCTTTGGTTGGAGAACCACCCCTCAGGACTACCCTGCATGGAAACAAACAGAACAGAGTATAAGCATGACGAATTTCACCTGAACAAAACTCTGTCCTCCAAAAGCAAATGGCAAAACGTCACGCAACACTACACATTAGTCACTCTGCTGGTGTATTTCAGCTGAAACACTGTTATTTCCAGCTATTCTTGGCCATCTAATTCCTCCTGCTGACACTGTGATCTGATTCCCGTTCCCTCCATGAACAAAAGAAGTTGGCAAAAGACTGGGAAATACGTAGCACAGAATAATCTTGCTCCAGCAGTAACACAGACTCAGATCAGCACGTGGCTGGTTGACAGTCCACCTACCACAGAAGGTGACTTGGAGCCAGCTCTGTCTCCTAGCTTGTAGCTCTTTCTGTGCAAAACATCAACTGGGAAGGAGAACCTGTACAAGTGGCAAGTGTCATAGACACAAAATAATTTCTGTCCCTCCCCTTCCTGTAGGACGTCAAAAAGAGAGAAAAAGATAACTAAGGCCAGCAGTAACCAAAAGGTGCTATGTTTGGTATATAGCTTTAAATTATAAATGCCCAATATTGCTTTCCTAGGTAAACAATTACTGTAGTTACCATAGGAACACTGAGTTGACAGAAAAGTCTTTATATTTTGAAGATGACTACTTTTCTGAGACCCACCAAGGAGAATGGCAATTGTTCACAAATTTACAGATTCTGCCAAATTAAGTTTTTGCATGGCCCGTTGAAGAAGCAAGCGCACCTCAATTTTTTATTGTCATGACTTCAAGCACTGAGCAAGCTCTTGAGTTTGTGAAATGTTTTCTTTTTTCATGCCAGAAATGGAAGAGGTTGATGAAGAAAATGAGTAGATAAATTACTTTGAACTATAGTTAAATACCAAATGCAGTTCCCTTCACTTACATATTGCTCTCTTTTTCCCTTAGGTAAACCTATCTACACAAACACCCAAAAAGCTTGCTCTGTTAAACTGCATGTTTCTCACAACAGCCAACTTTTCCTTATATAAAAAGATAGATCTTTTTCCTTTGACTACCAATGCCCACTAAAAGAAAACACAACTAAAATAAAAGCAGCTTTGTTGTTGGATGCTATATGACACAATGTCTAGGGCTGCCTTATTAAGACAAAACCACAACTGAACAGTCATATTCCATTTATATTTAGGGCTTCCCCAATATCTCTTCTGGCTTCTTCATTCAAGGTCAAAAGAGTTGTGCCATGGTGGTGTGCTGGCTGAATAATCTCATTGCTGATGGATCAAAATTATTTCCAGTAATGTGTGAGCATGAAAGGCTTAGGTATTGAGAGTGGGTACACAATGGAACTCTCCTTATCAGACATAGACTACTGTAATGTGATATCCACCTCTGGTGACCTCCACTCCCTTCATAAGCAATGGAGAGGAACTGGTACTTGGGTGATGCAATTAGTGTCATTCCTAATAAGGCTTCAAGTGAATTTACCTTAAGATTGACCTATTTAGGGAAGACAGACTAACTGAGGAGCAGATACTTACCTTATGAACTCACAGTTAGGTGGGATGAACACATGACATGGTTTTCATCAAAAAGGAAAAATAACATTTAAAAAACTGTCTGGTTAAGTAATTGTCAAGACCCAGGCAGAAACTTCTTTTTGGGGAGTGAGGGGAACAACTGTCTGTTTTTTCCCCAGTATGGGCCATTAGCTGAATATGAAGTTTAAATGTTCACACTTTTTCTGTGTTTAAACATTAGGCTGTGCATTAAAGCAGCTCAGAGACATGGTGTGCTCAAGAACACTCTGCGCTATTCATTTGTCAAACCTACCCTATTGTACATATTTCTAATGCAGCTACTCCCACAGCATTGAGCTGACAAAAACGCTTATCACAGTGCGGCCCCACTGAGATTCCCGGTACGAATTCTGACCTTAAGAAGCCATATGAAAAATCCCACTGTGGCCCCAAGAAGTTCTGAGAGATAATTTCAGACTTAAACAGGATGAAAAAAAGAAATACATGAAAAAAAAAAATTTGGTTAGAATTCTGTCTCTGAAGAAGGCCTGATAGATGAGCACTTGGATCACCTCTGAGGGCAGTAGAAGTAAAAAAAAAAGATACAGAATGAGTAAGGGAACAGTGAAACCCTTCTTGCTCAATCTGTGTTTTGGTAGAAAAAATCAGTCTCCTTTTTTCCAGCTAAGAATACCAGTACAGAGCTGCTACGCTGATATTAGAAAACTGCAGTAACTTCTCCATGTTTCTAGTAGATCTCTAGAGAATGCCAAATGTTTGCCTTCTCTGCTTCCCACACTTTTCTTAAAGGTGGTGGTTTCTTGCTTAAAAAAAATAAAAATTAGAAAGGAATTACTCAAAAACTGCCATTCCCTACTTACCTGTGAAGTTGGAGTGAGAGGAACATGGGCCTGGTTAAAACCATACAATATGCAAAGCCTGCACTAAGACAGAAAAATGCTTATTCTTACATAGGTGGATGGTTTCTTGATTGGTCCTGAGCCAATACCCACTGAATAAAGAGCATAAATGAAAACAACATGAAATAAAATAAGAAAGAGAAACAGCTTAATCTCTCCAGTGGCTGGAGGAAGTGACATAGGAGAAGACCAGTGTTTATATGTAAAGCCAAAACTGCAGTAACATCTATGCGTATGTTACTGCAGAAAAGGCAAAGAGGTATTGTTTTAAGCAGACATAAAACCTTGTGCTGTACAGAAAAAAGAAACAACCCACAACTCTCACTCACTAAGTCAAAGTTCATATATAAACTGGCCCCAAAACATTGCTTTGTCCACTGCTCTATTAACCACAATGGAGGGAGAGAGACAGAACTCTCATAATACGGTCAATAGTTTGTTAGGACCATGTTTGAGCAGACAATTCCCTTCTGAAAGTGATGCTAGCATTTTCCCGGCTTCGGTTTGTTAGGCTTTTTAGAAATACCGGTACTACTTCTGATTTCTTGAGACTGTTCTTTTGTTTACAAATAAAGCAACATGATTTTGCTTGCATGGAGTTTAACATCTTTGAAACCAAGGATGTGAAAGCTTTGCTGATACAATGGGGAACCAATTGCACAAGACATATCAGCCTAGATTTTTTTTTCAGTTTTGGGCACAAACATTTGCAGCCTGTCTTTGAGATTGACACTACTGACATTATTCTTTCAGCAGCAAGAGGACACCTGTGAATTCTCCAGAAATACCCTTATAATTTCAGTCAAGAAATTAATCTAAAGAACAGGAGTGAAGTGTGGAGAAAGACTGTGAAACAACTGCAGAGAGTAAATCAGTTTGGTAACAATTTGCTAATTTAAAGAAGATTTAGAGAATGTACATTGCCATATTTTCTTTGTAATCATATTCAGGAAATTCTTCCCAAAGATAACAAGTGTGTTGCTTGCGTTGACTGAAAACAAATTACTCCTGTAGCCAGAAGCAAATTATTCAAAGATTGTTTCTAGAACAGATGAGAAAGTTTTAAAATAACATTATGAAAATAACAAAAATCACCTTAGCCATCAAAATATTCAAAGCTTTGTCCTTACAATTCAGCATAGTACCTAGGCATGCTATCAGATCAATTGATGTGACAGGTAGTATTCATCACACCTCACTTTGGGCTTTTGTGACATAGATTCATGATTTTTTTCTACAACTCTGTTCATACCAAGTTGCAATATCAAAATGTAATTTAACAGACCACATTCTCTTTTCAGAAATCATGCCTTCTAAGACACAGAACTTTGCTCTGTTGCAGTCCTGTAAACTGCAGTCCTCCAGGGTTTTAATATCACAACTGTCCATGTAAATTAAGTTTTATGGGTTTGCTACCATTAGAAAGCTCTGCAGATTATCATCTTGCTGTGTGACCTTCTCCTGAACCTGTTAAAATAATCAGGATTTTGATTCAAGTAGAAAAACAAGATGAGAAGTAGTTAGCTCCATATATTTTAGAGCTTGCCTTTTCCTCAATTTCATGTCAATCTTCTGATTTTCGTAGGGGAGAAGTTGAGCAGTCAATCTTCCAATATGTTTTTTTTTGAGGGGAGTGTGCTGAAATCAGTTTACAAAGAATGTATGAAATGCAAAACATTCAAATGGACCCTCAAAGAATCTCCCCCCCATACACACACACACACACACACACACACACACACGTTAGATGTGGCAAGTGCAGATAACAGTCCCCATGGACATCAAGAGGAAGAAGCAGTTAGCACATATTCAATTTATGAAACTGGGAATTCCACCTCACTTTACCAGTCAATGGTATAGCACAGACATTGCTCCAACCTTCATCTCAACCTAGAGACCAACTAGACAAGAGAGCATGAAACTTTAATTAGACTCTTGCTTATAATCAGGATGAAAAGATCCATAAATTAAATCAGCTAACTTCATCTTCTGAAATTAAGACTATAAAAATGTCTGTACATTGAAATCCCATCAGTTTGTCCAAGATGCTTAGGATTACTCAGAAAAAAAAGTCATATTATTAATTTTACTTATATTTTTGCCTTAATTGGAGTAGAATACACAGCAAGAGTCATCACTGATTGGCCCTTCAGTGGACAGGATATGAAAGAAGTCAAGAATTTCTGACAACGAAAAGATTTTAATAGCCTTTCCAATAAAATACTACATTTTGAAATAAAAGCCTATATAGATAGCAATAGTAAACAAAAATACAAAACAAGTTAATAAATGAAATACATCATTTCAAGAATTCAGAAACTCTTTCCATATGAAAATATTTTACATCTGAAATATTGGAAATAAAGGAATGAACGAAAATAAATCTAGCAGAATAGTAAAAGTCTGTTTATACTTCTTATATTGCCCTTTATTGTCTCCTGCAAAGGACAGTAGTGTAAAGCAAATACCTTGATGGATTTTTGGCATTCAGATACTCCAGAGATAGGAGACACACTTGGATGATATTCTGCTTTGACGAGCTTTCAATGTCTGCATGAGAAAACAAGTTTGGAACTAGAATTTCTGCACCTTCATACAAATACAGATTCAGACAGACTATCAAGAAACAACTTCTAAAAGGTCTTCTAGTATTTAGAAACCTAGGAACTGACGTTTCTTGCTCCCTCTTCCCTTCATTCACCACAGAAAAAGCAAACAAACAGAATAAAATTACTTTTGCCCAGAATAAGTACTGAGATGCAAACCTCAATACATTTTTTCCCCATGTATACATAATCAACAAGCCATTTGTTCTGCGGTAAAAGCTGTTTGACATGTTGCCTCAAAAGCACTACAAGAAACATACTTCACCATTTTAGAGGCAGCAAGGACCGCGCACGCTCAGTGCAGTTATCACCTAGGAAACAAATGATTGCATCTTATTTTTGGCATAAGGCTGTAGGTGTACGAAAGATCTGAAATACGCTCCCACACAGTGCTGAACTCATTCCTCATGATGCCAACAAGAGTAATGAGCGGAGCCGCTGGGAAGCACCTCCTAGCGGTAGCCAGAGAACCACCCACGGGCACTAGACATGATGTCAGGGCTCCTCACCGCATGAATTCCCCAGGAACGCTCTCATTATGGCATAATGCACAAGTCAGGCCAGGCAATCATAATAGGTTCTTTGGGGCTGAAGATCTCCTAATAAAATCTGCAAGGCACCCAGAAGCAGTGTGCATCAAGATGTAAAAGCATTCAAATGGATTTTAATGAAACAATTAATTTAAGTGCTCTTCAGATCTTGATGTAAATTGCCTCTGCGTCACAGCATTACAGCGTGTTGCTTAATAAATTTATAGATTTTAAGGCCAGAAGGGACCATTATGATCATCTAACCTGACTGCTTGCATAGCACAGGTCAGAGACTCTCACCCAGAAATTCTGTAAGTAAAGCCCATAACTTTGGATTAAGCAAGAGCATCTCTTCCTGAAAGCCTTCTAGACTTGATTGAAGGACTTTAAATAATAGAGACTCCACTGCAGTCCTAGATAAATGGTTTTATGGGGCATTATCATAACTCAATGTTTTGCATCTTATTTTTAATCTTCAGTTTCATTTTTACACAATGTTGTTTTTCATGCAAGCAGCTTGCAAGATAATTGTGACCTACTTGGAAAAAGCTTGATTGTGAAATCTTGTGCAGCTTTGCTGATCACAAAGCATATGCGTACAATTGCCTTTCCATCTTTTTTTCCTTCTCCCTGAAAAGCCACCTCTATAACATTCCTAAGACAGACAAGCATGTCCTTACCTTTGTTCTGTGGATCAGCATCATTCTTTCCATCTGTTACATGTAAATATTTGCCAGAAAAGTAGTTTTTGGAAAATAAACCTTTGGTTTGATTCTGGTGTCATTACACAAGATTTTCCTAAAAGGGGAATGTCTGCAAAGCACTATTAGGCATAGATTTATACAGAAATGGATATTTTATACTGCATCTCCACATGGACATATTTACCGCATAGTAACAAAAAGGTGATTAACTCCAATTTCAAAAGCGAATGAGTTCCTGCAAGATTATTAATGCACTACATGTTCACTTTACCCCTTATTTCACAGTTGCCTCCCTCTGTAGACAAGCCCAGAGTGCAAAACAATGTCTCATTCTAATCTTAACACACATATGTGCAACCTCATAGACAGCAGGAAAGATCACTTGTGATTTACACCCAGAAAGGAAATGAGAATGACCTCTTCTAGAGGGCTGCACATTAAATGCAGTCATAGAAATATGATGGTTTTGTTAAATCTGACAGAGTAATACCGATATGTACCATTTAACAATCTAGTCTACCACCTTTATGGTTTGTAGCATTCATCCTATCTGTACTGTGATGGTTGATCTGTTAGCACTAAGATTAAGTTTTTCTTTTTGTCTGTATAGTGCCTGGCACAACAGGGCCCATGGTTAGGGACACATGCATGTTACTATAGCAGAAATAAGAAATGCTAACCACAGTTTACTTCAGTGGGACTCAGTGTGCACATATGGCCTGTCCATATGGAGCTGATTTCAGGATGGGTTCCTTTATGTGCAGAACCTTATGGGTTCATCAATAAAAAGATGAAACTTTCGATAAGGAAAATAAGTAGAGAAGCAAAAAGTAAAGCTGATGACCAGAGGCCATAATATTCTTTTCCTTTCAAATTTCACAAATTAAAAACAAAGAAAAAATCAACCGCCCAGAAATTAAAATCATGACTGCCTAGGTTTGAGTTGCTCATTAATTCTGGATACCACTTTGTGTCAGACAATGTTAACACAATAACCAAGATGTATGCTGATAGAATTAATAGCTAAAAGAAATGATTGTATGTGGGGAGGGCTGCTTCTGTTTTTGAGCGAAATAATGGATAGCTCTATTCCAGTCTGATAATGTTTCACAGCTTATAAACTACTGCTTGGAAGGCTGAGGTTAAAATGGTCATCTAAAAATTCCATATCCTGAGACATCTGTGAAATGATTTCATCTTTGCAAAGGAGAATGCACACAAATAAATGTTAATTGCAACATTCATATTTCTGACTTAGTCAAACGCCTTTAAAGCTTGATGATAACAACAAAGCTGAAATCAGCAAAGGGAATGTAGCAAGATGGAGCTGAAACAAGGATCAAGTGATAAGAAAGCAGAACATTTTTGGTGTCTAAGCCACCACTTTGGAAGGCTCTGTCCATTGAAAACAGCTTGACCTCCCTCCAAAACATCTATTTTTGCAAACAACTCTTCAGAGAGGCTGTACAGCATGGTTGCCGGCAATCCTGTTGCTTCAGTGCTAGGTCTGTAATGAAAGACACCGCAAAGTGAAGATCAAAGATGGTATTTTTACTTGGACAACAATGACTTCTTATGATGTAAAGGCTACAGGATGAATAACTAGAGCTCTGTAGGTAAATTTGAAGAGGTATAGATGTATGGAATGGATCACAGTTAAACTGTCTGTTTCTGCACCCTTCATTAGCGTTACTGTGAATTTCTGTAGGTGCCTAAGTGAAGAGCAGACCGCAGAAGTCCCATGCTAGGACTGCATTTACTCCTATAATTACTGGTATTTGTTCATTTTTATTTTGAGATTCTGAAGTCACTGTTTACAGCAAACTGTCCTATCCCTCCTGCTTTTTTTTTAATTGTAATTTTGTTAAGACTGTGTTAGACTGAAAACAAGTCACACATTCTTTATTCCCGACTCGGATTTTCTTCCTAGTCCCTTATCTACAAGTTACTCAGCGGGGTTATTCTGGAGCTTCTGTCCTTTACGTACAGCTTTCAGAAACTATCACTTTTTGGGTACAATAGCTCCAGAACCGACCACCTGCTTCTCGCCCCCAGGCTGTTCAGCCCATACCTGTATTCCACAGAGGAGATTGCATGGGATACTGGGAAGGGAGAGGATGTGGAAGACACTACATGTTTTGCATGTATGTGTGTTGTAATAAATTCAGGACTGACCCAATTTCGTACTGAGTTTTATAGTTATAATATTTAATCTCTTGTTGACTCTCTGCCTTTGTAAAGGAGATAGATTGTAAAATGACTCCTCTACAGTAGCCAGACTCATAACATGTATTCTATGAAATGATCTATTACACAGGTCACAGTACTTTAAGACTGAAAGTGTCACTTTGTAATTGAAGTGTCAGAACAGCTGGGAAGATTTATAAGGGTGATATAATGAAATTATTATTCTGACGTTTATCTGTTTCTTGTAAATTTTGTCTGTCACTGGTATGTGCATTAGCCATGTGGTATTTATAGCATGGGCTTTCCAAGCATAGTTTCAGGGATTAATGTATGAAAAATTAATGTATAAATCTTTGAAAATCAGATTAGCAGGATAAAATAATAAGAACATTGTAAAAATAAGAATAACAACCTGGCTTCCCAATGTGTTAATTCTATTTTGTAGGGCTCTGAAGACATAGCACAGGTTTAAATGTGCTATGCCTTACACATAACACTGTTGGATCTAGCTGCGTGCAGATTCATCTCACCCGAAGGAGTCCTCCTGTGGAGCACAAGCTAAAAGCATTGAGGACATGACCACGCAGAGGGAAATGTGAGTTCACAAATGCTGATGCTTATTGCTCACAATGGTGCTTCAAAGCCACACAGGTAAATAAATTCAGCCTGCATAATTTCCTTAATGGTTTTCAAACTCTAGTCTGAACCACTCTTTCATGCAGCTAAACTCCAGTTCAATGTACGTGTAAACATGACATTCGACCTATGTAGGTATCACAGTATACTTCCAAATGCCTTTCGAATACTGAGTTTATTTTTCACTATTTATAAACACTATTTGGTTTTGCGACTAATTAGATAAAAGTGACCATGAGCTTATTCAGTAAGATTCTGTTTCAGATCAGATTTCCTTGTTTAGGCATCACTACAGAGGTATTGACACAGGAGCTGGGTGTCTTGAGTTTCTTCCACTTCTGCTGTGGAGAAGTAGGGCAGGAGGCACTTGTCTAAATATAGATACCTGCTGACAGCTGGGATGCAATGGGACACATGAGACTGCACTGGGCTGGCAAAACAGCATGGGAGGTGAGGGACACTTGCACCTTTTTGGATTCTGAGGTGGGACACTACTGGGATATCCTCAAGGCTCAAACCTCACTAGGTGCCTACAATTCAGTGGTTGAATCCCTCTCCTAGTCAACATGTCTGGTGGCACCTGGATAGATGAGCCTTACAGGTAGATTCCTACAGCCCTATTCAGTTGTTCAGATAAATGGCAGCTAGAGCCATTTGAGATGCCTGAGGCTATTTCACCAGGTTTCCAGCTGCCTTGTCCAGAAGGTGCCGGTCTGTCTGGTGGTGTATCTTCTAGCCCTCTCCAACTGAAATGGCTCAAACATCTATGTTCAGACACCTGAATTAAGTCCCTATATCACCTGTGACAACTTCATGGAGATACCTGCATGCAGGTATCTAAATTTATGCATCTTAACTCCCAAAAGAAATTGTATCTGTCAGATACAATTTGATTTTTAATTAGTTTCACCTTTTGCTTTTCATGAGGCCACACAAAGTCTTTATATTCTAAAAACAAACACTGCAAGAAAATGTCAAAATAAAGCTGTTTTAATTTGAAATTTAGCAATTTATAAAATATTTTGCACATATGAGTTTTCTTCTGTGTGTGCGTGCTTGTTCTGAAGCCAGATTGTGTGTCTTCAGATCTTTGAACAGATATTTAAAAGAAAGAAAGCCATTTTTTCATTAATAAATATAGGTTTGATCACTCCAAACCAGAAGCAAATTCAGCTTGAATTCAGCTAAAAGCATAAAAGGACATTAAGACAGATGAAGATTTACTTTGAGTAATTTTAGTAAAATACATGGATTTTCCATTTTAAAATGGCATTTCAGGCTAACTTTCAATAAACTAAAGTAAAGCAAGAAGATTAAAACCTTTAAATAAATTATCTGGTAAACCCAAATTGTAATGAAGGATTTGGATTTTTTTGTGAGAAAATGATTTTTTTTTCTTTTTCTTTTTATCGACAGTGATTTTTTCCACTTTTGGAGAATTGGAAGAAGAAGACTATACTGAAGAAAACTATAATTATTATTATCCAAAACCAAAACTTTAATATCTATTAAAGTAGGATCAAGAATGAGGGTCCTCAGTCTTTTCTATATTGCTATATTTTCAGACAAGACTGTTTCTCCTTCTCCCATTTTAATTGTACTCAAAACGCCCTCCTCTATCCCCATAAAATATGTGCAGTAATACTAAGCAAACTCTGAAAATTTAAGGGTTCCAAGTTTTTAAAAGTGGCAATACAGCTATTATTCCATCTCCTACATTCCCAAGAAGAATACAGCAGCGGCAAAATCCTTCTCAAAAATCCTGATTACTCCTTGGTTCTTTACAAAAGACATAGGTTTTAAAAATTATGACTAGACTTTTTTTTACACACTCTTTAATGAAAATTACCTATTTTCATTTACAAAATTTTTACGACAACCAGTATGACATAATCTGTATCTTGCAAGCTTTAATACTTTCTCCCAATACCATCTTTCACAATATAATTTTTACTGTATTAAAATCTGGAATTTCTGTGACATATTTTAATTTCTGCCAAAATTCATTTTTAAACATGGATTTCCAGTAACTGGAAAAACATTTTTGTTAATAAAAGGCTTGAAACACACATCAAGTTTCATATGTACCTACTATATGTGATATAATACATGATAATATGGTTATGTTTAGCAATGTATTTATACATACAAATGTAAATGTGCTGCAGACTCCCTTTGCAGTAAATAGAAAGAAAAAGATGCTTATAGCATGCAATTCAGGTCATTATGAAGTAGATGTCTGAAAAGGTCACATGGATTGCAACTAAAATTGTCCATTTCTCTCCCTTGATTATAAAAACCTGGAGTGACATACTCAGATGCATACTTCTACAGTGCTAATTTTACCAAGTAATTTTTCGAAAGTGAAAAAGGTTTTAACAAGTAGATACCTCAAAATTTTGGGCACTCAAAATTATTAGCCTTTAAGGAAAAAAAGGCATTATTCATGCATTATTATCAAAAAGGAGGGGGGAGAATTTGAGGAATAAAAATAACATGCTAGAAGACTTTTCCTATAGAATTCAGCCTGAAAACCTTCAGCTGTAGTTCTCAGCAAGGAAAAGATTTGAAATCAGTCCAGCTATGAATTTCAGCTTGGCACGCTCTG
Source organism: Pygoscelis adeliae (assembly GCF_000699105.1). Lineage (NCBI taxonomy): Eukaryota > Metazoa > Chordata > Aves > Sphenisciformes > Spheniscidae > Pygoscelis > Pygoscelis adeliae. Next base: position 294,181 of record NW_008824231.1, read on the forward strand.
AGATATCCTTTTTGTTTGTTGTTCCCATAGTAATTGCATTCCAAAGTCAACATATGTATAGCCTCCTTTAGTCAAAATTGGATATTTTATTTTAAATCATTCTGCTTTACATCTTCAGTAATATTTTTCTAGAAAGGGAGAAACACTCCATGTCATGTATTTGCTTATATATCTGGTAATGTCAATTTTTTTTTTTCCATTTGTATAGAATATACTGTTCACTGTTAGAAGGAAAGGCCACATATCCCTTAATATTGTTTCTATTTCAGAAGGTTGTCTAGAAATATAATAAAGATTACAAAACAACAGATACTGCAGGAATCTGTCTCCTCTGATTTGTCAGTACTTAGAAGAATATAGATGACACTGCTCACATTTACATTTAGAGCATTTATTTAGCCCATTTCTTTGTAAGGATGGTTTGTATAGAATTATTGCAAACTTATCAGTACAGCTGAAAAATGCATAGGCAAGTTCATTTCTGTGATAGATGTCTTTGGCGACTCAATCAGCAACTCATTCAGGGCTGTTTTTATCTCTGTTGCATTTAATAGAATCATAGAATCATAGAATGATTAAGGTTGGAAGACACCGCTAAGATCATCAAGTCCAACCGTCAACCCAACACCACCATGCCTACTAAACCATGTCCCTAAGGGCCTCATCTACAC
>NW_008824231.1:298205-307666 GCF_000699105.1 Pygoscelis adeliae
TAGCAGAGGCAGTCATAATGCGTGGGGCTGACTGCCTCACCCTAGGCAATCTCCTGGATGTACCTTCGTCTACATCCTTGTTTGCCTGGCCCTCAAGTTCCAGGGCCCCATATCTGTCGTGTAAATGTATTGATTCATGAAATCAATACATACACAATCAATTCATATGCAATGAAATTGTCTTGGCCCTTTGCTGAACTCTCTCCAGTGTGACCATGTTTCTCTTCTAGTGAGGAGCCCAGAACTGGACTCGTAACTCCAGGTGTGGCCTCACCAGTGCTGAGTAAAACGGAAGGATCCTCAAGTAACTTCTCTCCAGTAGCTTCTCTCCTATAACTGTAAATCAGTCCAGATGAGTAGCTCAGATTCAGGTAGTTACATTTGATTAGAAGAATTCAACATGTAGGATGGGCTCTCCATTAACAACAATGAGGTTTATCTATATCCTTTTCCTTGGAAGATTTTTTCTTCCTCATAGTTTAGTCCATCAGTGAAGGCAAACGGTTTTCCTGAGCATAGGACAAAGAAAACTTATTGACTGAGTAAAGAGTGAGACAGATATTTGCTGGAAATGTGGCAAGTTCATATGTGACATGAACTTTTTTTAACTCTCAAGCTAAACTAAATGAGGAGATGGAGAAACTGGCAATAGCACTGCTATCAGCTCTCTTCTGCTTTATGTTCATGAAAATTTAATTTTGTTATTGTTAGTTTTGCTACAAATTCTCAAACACATTAAAAATAGGCTTTGTGTGGCCTCGGAACAGGCTGCTTCATCTCTCTCGACCTCATTTTCTTATCTGTGAATGAAGGCAAAATACCTAATTACATGTCATACCAATACATTAACCATTTTCAGTTCTCTGGGTGACATAAAGTATTCAAAGCCCAAGATGTTCCATGTAGAAACGTATTGATCACACTGAAATCAAATGTGTGTAAGAACAATTTAAAAATGTGGCATGCCAGCAGATTGTTTTGGTGGTTATTAGCTTTTCTTTGTCCTGTCCATGTAAATAAGTCTATTAATAATTTAGCTAATAAAAACTTTGGCCAAAACCAAAAGAATTTTGGTTACCATCGTTCTGTAGAAGTTGACTGCAATGCACTTGCAGTGTATTGTAGACTACTAGGCATATTTCATGAATCAAACAGGTACTGTTCCTGTGCATTTTTTAATTAGTACAAATTTACAAGAATTATCTTTGGCCCAATTCCACTGCAGTTAATCAGAGTGCCTTAGAGGTGCAAACTGATTTGACATGTCAGGGTGGAAGGACTAGTAGAGTTCAATCCCAAGTTATTAAGCATGATGCAGGAATCAAGGGGTCAAATTCCATGGCCTACATTAGGGAAAAGGTCAGACTAGAGAGTCTTTATTGCCACTTTAGTTTTTAAAATGAAGGAGCTGTGAGGTTTTCCCCATGTCATAGACCATTTCTGGTAGCAATTTCACAACCTGCGTAAGTGATACTGACCACAAGAAGGAAGAAAGCAGCCACAGTGAGAGCGAGGGATCTGTGCTATCACCTCACTGCTGTTACTACATACCTCCTGGGAGCGGGAGCTTGCATGGGACATGGGGATATGTTTAGCAAAAGGAAGAAAGGATATGCCACTTTACTCTCCTGATAACCCATGTTGAGAAGCCTATATGCTAAATACAGTTGCAGAAATTACATACTTCTTTGAGTAGTTGAATTCTATCCATTAATCTTCTAACGTGCAAGGCATATAAGCAGTAAAAAAATTAGAAAAAAAAAGTAATCCATAAGAGTAACTCCCCTACAAAACACCAGTCACCCCAATAGTAAGGCTGAAGTCCAATGTTTTTCAAGCACTGAAAGAGAAAACAGGAGCTTTGCCCCCAAGAAATGAAGACATTCCCAAAAGTAGAGCAGAACTGACACTTCTAGTTCTGGGAGATCCCAAAATATCAGACCTAGAAAACTTGAGACGTCACTCCATATAGAATAGCTACAGGCAAATGTTTTTAGGAATTTCTGAGCTTTATATCTTTTCCATGGGGGAATCTGATATCAGCTCATGGCATTGAGGCAGTGTTTGCTCTTAAGCAGGATGCACAAAATAATAATAAAGTACTAAAAAAATAGACTCCTCAAGAAAGAATTCATACAAAAGGGGTTGAAGTCCAACTCTCTCTTCATTGTTATTTGCTCATTGTTGGTGTAAGAGGCAATTAAGATTAACCATATGCACATTATCAGTAATTTTCACACTATGACCCACTTTCAGTACTTCTCTCATACTGTCCTCACCACTCCTTAGTGATGAAGCCATCTTTGGTCATGCTTGTAGGCACATGCTATCAGGATGAACAATATTGTCCTGCAGTTTCCACATGTCTAAAAGCATTTTACTTAACATAATGTTAAATGTGGCTTTGTTTTTTGTGAGTGGAAGACAAACTCAAAATAAACTTGGCTGTATTTAATGCTAGATCACATTAAAATTTGCTAACATACGCAAAGCTTCTTCTAGCAAAACCTTTTTTGTGTCTGACATGGAATTTATTTTAAAAGTGTAGCAATTCATTGCTCTTGGTGTGTCAGTCCAAATGTCTCTAAATGCCTGGCTTTGCATCAGTGCGAACCACTAAAATTTCAGTCACTGAAACAATATCCTTTTACCATATGATACCACTTTGTACGAGCTTGTTTTCCCTAACCAGCCAGCATACACACACACAAAATAGCATCTGTGCATTTATAATGTAGATAAATATTTCTTGTAGGGAGATAGGCACATTGTGCCTATTGTATCTGAAGACGGGCAAGTGGGTGACAAAAAAGCATAAGGGGCTTTTAGTGGCATGGCATAAGCATGAGGGCTTTTAGTATTTTTATGTGTTCTTATAAAATGTAAGGAATGGTATAAATTTCCCTTTGGGAACTCACTCTGAAGTCTTTGCTTCTCCTGCCTCCCAAGTGATCCGCCAAATCACTGCTGTCAGAACTCAGTCAGTCCTTCACACTTACTGAAATTAGTCTTTCCCCTCAAGACTTTCGATGTTTTACTAGATTTGTTTTTTTGATGAAACCGTACTTTGACAAAAAGATTTTATTGCTAAAATTGCTTTGGCCAAGTCCATCCTATGTGACTAGCAATAATTTAAGGTTAATTTAAACATTCTAGTCACAAGAATATCTTACACTTAATATCAGAAATACTGAACTTATTTCTTCCTAAATAAACCTCTTTAATTTGTCTTAGTTAATACCTTAGTACTCTGCACAACTAATGCATCACTTGCTTTTCAAACTATTTATTTTTGGTATCTTCTACATGTATGTTCTCTGGCTTGGGGAGAAGAAAAGACTTCCAGGAACGTACTTGGCCATTCATTTCTTCCAAGTGTCTTTCCAGGTACATGAGCTCTCCCAGGACAAATGGTGCACAGATAATGTTTACAGTATCCATACAAATAACCTCAAAGAAATCTGTTGTGTTGGCCACAAAATCTATTTTTTTTTCATCCAGCTCTTTGTTTTTTCTTCTGAAAAGTTGAAAACAGGCCTACTTTTTAATTTGTAAAATAAACCCCAAATCTTTGTGCATTCTTCTTTCTAATTACTCCGGGATCCTTGCTGTCTAATATCAAGGAGATACGTGGTGTAATATTTGTGCGCTCTGCAGTGGAGACCATGAACCGCCTGGTGACATCTGTGCTAAACATACCACAGGCTGCAATGGAGCAATATTTAATCTGCTTTTGTCATAGGAATGGTCAAACCAAAGGATCATGTTGTCCATTATCCTGCCCCCACAATGGACCATGGCAGATGCACTACGGGTCTGGGAACAGAACACGTCTGTAGAAACATTTTCCTGGAGTGATCTCCCTTCCTCAAGCAATTTGAATTCAGAGACTTCTGGAGCCAGAGATGGTGTGTTTGTACTGAACAGGCCTTGATAATTTTTTCTTCCTGAATTTGTCTGGTCAGTTTTTGAACCTATGAAAATTTTCAATTACAAGGGATCTAGCAGCTTAACTATGACTTGTAGGAAGAAAAATCTCTTTTTGCTTGTTTCAAACATACTGCATCCTAATGGCAAAAAATAAGGAGAAAAATGAGAAAAATCATGCCTAATTCACCTTCTCTGTGTTACTCAAAACTGTCAGCTATTATCAAAATCATTGTACATTACTTTAGGAGGATTTTTTTTTCCCCCTTTTCCCAGATGCTTAATGTCTTACTAAGACATTTTGTTCTTTATTCAGAGAGTTTGCAGCGTGAGAAACTGAGTTTCCTATCCGCTATTTGCATTGAAGTGAAATTGAATGTCAAGGTCTTATTTATATATTTATTTAGCTGTAGATTAATTAGTGAAGTTCTACAGAGAAAGTCAAACTCAGTACAATTTGATTCTTCATTAGAGTCATTATTTGGAAGGTGGGGGGACTCAGAGACTACATCTAATATTTGAGTCTTTTGTGTAGCTGGGCCTTTGAGTATTGTCAGACAGTTATGGAAGGTTAATAAGATTTTTTGAATTCTAAACAATGTATGTCTTTTTTCCTTATCTTTCATATGCTGTGGAGAGGTTTAAATTAATAGAAATGTGAGTGGAGCTATTATAATTGCCTACTTTATTATCTGCATTTTCTCCCTGCAGTGATCTGGGACTGAAGAACCGCGTGATCTTCTCTGCTCTGCAGAGCTGGGGAAGCAAAAGGATGTGTGTTGTTCTCCCGCAGGCGCGTTGGACTTGCAGGTCATCTCTTTCTTGTCCATTGCAGCATGGGAGTCCCTGCTTGAAAATCTTGCAATAATAAGCAGTTATGCAGGTAGCAGTCTGGGAGATTAGGGGACATTTGCTTTCCACAGCTTTCCATCTCCCACCATGTCTCATGGAAAACGTCTGTATATTGTAGTCTCCGTCAGCCTGGTTTTATATGATTTGCTCCTTCTACCAGAATTACCAAGATAAGGGGGTTTCAGGCAAAGCAAAAGCTGCGGACTTTAAGAACCCATTAGCAATAAAAAGTCATGATGTTTAAGGGGTTCTCTGAGGTATCTGAAAGTCTAGCCAGCCAAGCTGCTTTTCAAACCCAAAGAAGGCAAAGCTTACTGCAGGTTAGGATAGTATTCAAAGGAAAGAGTCTGAATGCAACATATGACATTAATTTCTTCTGTACCTATTTTTTCCACTATAACTAGCCACAGTTAATCACAGTTTTGGTCATTTTATTCATTTAAAAAGTTATTCTATAGATATGAAAAAGTCAGCATCTTTTCCCACCCACAAAGTTTTTATTTACCTCAGCAAATCTCTGGGATACTCTTTAGGACAACTATAGCATTCTCCTCACCATTTTTGAGTATTCAAAGGAATTTTTGGTAGTATGTTAAAAGGACCAATTTATGACTAAAATAATGTGTGTTTAAAATGAAGAGAAAAATATGCACGTGAACTGCTTATCTGATGCATGGGTCTCCCTTCTACCTACAAGCAAAGGCAAGGTTTCATGGAAGCCCAGATGCTCTTGGCTCAGAAGAGGTTATATGAGGTGACCTCAGCCTCAGAGTGTCCCAGCTGGTTTATATACACGTACCTGTCCCAACTGATTCTCTCATTCCTTTTCCAACTTTAGTTTTTGACACTGCAAAGCAGTGTTTGCCTTACCAACAGAAGCTGCTGAGACCTGCTCTGTGCTAAATGTCACTCTCATGTTTTTTAATACACTATTTGTTTATGTGTTTTCCAAAGCATGCACACACACAAAACCAACAGGCAGCTACTAGGAGTTTTTATTCTTCTTCTGTGTCTCTGCAGAGCTGGATAACTGGAGCAGGACAAGTCTGTAAGAAAGGCCTAGAGGCACTTATTAGACACAGCTGTTTCTGAAGAGGAGCCAAGCATGGTGGGCAGCCCAGGAGGAAGGCTCCCCCCAGTCAACCTGCAGAGAGTTAGGTTTATCAGAGGACACTGGAAAGGAGGAGGAAGATTATAGGTTTTTAACTGCAAGAGTAAGACTCTGCAGTTGATTGAGACACAGCTGTGGCATACCTGCCACAAGGGCAAAGGATGCAGCTTTGCAAAATGGGTGAGCCACTCCAAGAGACCTCCAACAGAGCAAAGACTGGCCTTGCCTCTCCCCTAGTTGTTTCCACCACCAGTTTTGCATGAGTTACAGTGCTTGTCTGACCCCTCAGCAGGCCAGTTCCCCTTGGAAAATAAGCAGAACATTAACCCAGCAAAAAATATGAATAGTTTTCTTGTAGGTTGCTGAAAAACTTTCTGTGCTTTCAGCCTCAGTGGGCTGTTAGATGAGACAGGGCTTTCCTGAACCAGCACACTATTATCCACCTAGTTAAACCTGGGCCCTAGCCTGCTATCGAGGCCAAATTCACGTATCAGCCACACAGTAGTAAAAAATTGTATGATACTTTTCCTCTGAAAGCTGATAGGAAAGCATTCAGACCCACTTACCAAAATTTCCACTCTGCCCAGCATGCTCCCAAAAGCCAGAAGCCAGGCTGCTTTTCAGCAAAGAGCTGAAAGCAGAGGTGAAGTGTAAGTGGAGTGTAACAAAACTATAGAAAATATTGCTTCAGCATCCCCCTTAGATGCTGTCCAGTCATCAAGACTGATAGATATCAGATAAGTTTTGTGTCACCCACAGCAAAAACCCAAATTACTTGGATTGTAGATTGATAGTTTAGTAACTACTTCCATACTATCTTCAGTCTATAACAGGGGAAAATTACCTTTTGTCTTTTGCTGCTGTTTCTATAGTTTTATTGCTTTGATTGCATCAGCGACTCTTCTCCCTTGCTTTGGACTGTAGATCAGTGACGTTTTTTCTTACTGCTAGATGTTGTCTGTAATATTTAGCCTATGTTTTCAGACTAGTTTGCATACCTATTTTCTGGTGCACTAAGTCTGTCTCTAGGGCTCCCAGTATCAGATCAAAAATAACATGGTCGCATAATAAAAGCACTGATCCAGTAAAACTCACTGGTTCAATGTTGTTAAAATGGATAGATTAACTTTGTGCCAGCAGGCTTTGTGATGGATCAAATGTCATCTGTCCACACCTTTATGTTTTTGCTAGAACAAGTATTTCTCCTCTTTGCATGCACTATAAAACCTATAAAACAATCGCACTGGCCTTGTGTTCTCTGACTGATTCAACAACACTGAGACTGGGGATCCATGCATGGACCGGGTTACATTAGGATCAGGAAGGGGGTTGATCTGCTAATGCAAAGATTGTTCTTCATAACTGTGATAATACAACTTTAGCCTGGGAAACCAACTACACCTGTGAATTCTTTCTGCAAGAGTTCAGGGCTAAGGCTGACGGGGTTGACAGGAATGCTTTGAGCTGCTGCACAAGCCAAGCTGAATTGTACCTTGCACTGAATTTCAGATTAGGGGCCCAACATCCCACTCATGGCTGAGTATGCCCATGGTTACATCTATCAGACCATCAGCTGTGTGGACTGCATATTAGGTGTTCTGGTCCTGAGTTAAAAGTTGGTTACTTACAGCATTCAGAATCATTTTTAAGCCTGGGATTGTCCTCCTTTTCATACATCCAAATGGGTGTTTAATCTTTATCTTCAAATATCGTACCAAAAGGTGTTGAGGTCTTTGTCTTAGGCTAAAAAGTTTGTGGGAATTTCTAGTCTGCTTCTTAGTAAAGGGCTTTGATTAGTAGGAGTGAACTTAGTGAAATTCTTAGTTTCTCATCAGAAGCTTGATCTTTTTTCCACCTAAGGATAAAAAGTTGATTATAAATAGAAATTGAATATTTTCCTCTTCCTTGTGTAATGTGTAAATGCCTAGCTGCTTCATGGCTCTTACTGATAAGCAGGACTCTTCTTAAATTTCCCCTTCCCATTTATCAGTATCCAGGAGATGAATTTTTCATTCTGGTTTTGACCACAATGTAGTACCTATGTCATATGTCATCGTCCTACATCCACCCCTGTTGTCTTTCTCCTGGGGGCCAGGAGCCAGATTTGGCTCACTGGCAAACCACTGAGGAGTCTGATCGCTCCATCTGGCACACAGGTCATGGGGCAAGGGAAAACAACGATGCTTTGTCCTTCCGTTACATGAAATGCAAACTCAGCAGGAGCTCAGGAAAACATCTGAAACCAGGTGCCTTATGCAGTTCATAAGGATGCTGATGCTGAACAGCAAGTAACAGGTAAAAATCAGAGAGCACAATCTGAGCCTACTGGTTTGCTAGACTGAATTTCCTGGCTGGTTAATAGGCTATCTTTCCTTCCATTTGTCAGTGCTCTCTCATTGTCAAAAGGTTCTTGTACTTATCCATCTCAAATAACCATGGGGTTTTTTTCTCTCTTTTTCTCTTGACAGTTTTTCTTTCCACTGGAACTGAGTGGCATCAACTTTTTCTATCCAGCCTTTGTTTCTTCACAGTTGTATACTTTACTTTTAAAATAATTACAGTTAAAAATTATTCTCCATTTTCCCATCTCAGATTTCACTTTTTCCCTGCTCAATATAGACAACTGGACCTTAAAATCCCCACAGAATTACTAAAAAATTTTAACAAGAAATATTGAGAGATACATTCTTTGCAGTGTCATCCAGCTATCAGAATTTTTTAAAACCCACTAATATTACTTGAAAATTGGATTGCTTCAGTATCAACGGCTCAGAATTGAAATTTCCTGTGACATCTTCCAAAAGGAAGAAATGATCTTTTGAAGATCAGCCCAGTCAGATCTGAGGAGACCAAGTTATTTTTATGAGGTAATATGAACCCCCATTCAATGTCATTTTTTTTAATTTGGATTGTTCCTTTTCTTTGTCCATAACCGCATCAGAAAGCCACAGGCTGTGTCTATTCAAAGTTTGGTTTAGCATTGCAGCATAGTGCTGAAAATCTGTTCCTAACACCGCAAGCAAGCCAGCATGCGAACTTCAGGAAGACATCTCACTACCCTATGTCTGGGGGTTTTCCTTCCGATAGCTATTGACATCTCTACAAAGCACTTAAGGACCTTGTAATGAAAACACAAGTTAGATTTTAAATACTGTAATTACTGTGCTAGTCTACTAGACTGAAAACAATATTTCAACTGATCCAGTTGCAAATTTTAGGGTGGAGTAAAGATTTAGGGACATGAGGCAGAGCCCCATGCTAGTCTGTTGTTGAAGATTGCCTCTATGAGACCCAGCTGTGAAGTGATTCCTGGTCATTTATGCTTTGGAATAAAGTGAAGTTGGATATGGCCACCAAACCCCTGTTTTTCCTGTTCTTGGATACAGAAAGTGGTGTGCCTTAGCCATGCATTTGTGTACCTTAAATGAGTAAGTCTTGACCCATACTCAAATGCGGGGACCCGGGTGTGAGAAATGGGTCTCTCAGAGCATACGGCAAGATGATGCCAACCCACTGGCAGAACACAAGGGAACAAGCTGTCAGGACAAAAGAATAAGTTCCAGTTATGCAC
>NW_008824231.1:307691-315595 GCF_000699105.1 Pygoscelis adeliae
GAAAGAGTTGTCAGTCATAAAGAATAAATTCCAGTTATGCACAAACTTCATGCAGATATAATGGCTTTGTTAGATGAACAATGAAATAAAGAGTGCTGGGTTGAAGCACAAGAGAGACGGAAAGTCCTGTGAGGCCTTTTTAATGAAGAGAATTTTGCCCAGGTGCAGCATGTAAGGTGTGACTGTCTCGTGTTTTGGTGACTCTACAGTCACGCACGGGAATAGGAACATATTTTCTTACTTGTTTAATGCTTATGGCTGTTGATTTATGAAAAGTTTGATTTCTCAACTACTGTCTGAATCACTGACAGTTATTCAAAACAGGACTCTGCTCAACAGCAGGTCAAGAAGGGCGTGTGCTGCTCCTCAGTCATATTCCTCATTCAGAGTTTCTCATTCATACCATTTCACAGGGGATTCCTCTGTTAACCAGCTGCTTCAGAAACTTGTCATGTGACAACTGTCAAGGCTTGGATTCCTATTTTTTAACATTGAACATAAAATCTCATTTGAATATAAAAATAGGATATCGAATGTATTTGTGTGTGTGACTGTCTGCCTAAATATATATTTGAGGGCTTTTGCGGTTTGCTCTGAGGCTTTACCTCAAGCCTTTCCCAGTCCCTGTAGTTTTTCTGTGAAAATTAAAATATATATATCGTTATCATCAGAGATGAGTCTCTTCTCACGTATAGTAGTTTTGCACTAGCCTCCACAGGAGGAGCAGTAAACGAAATAAATTGCAAAGGTTTCCCAAACAGCCAGGCACAGAGAAAATAAAATAAATCAAACAAATAACATTTCTGTCATGAAATCTGTTTTACAAGCCTAGCATGGAAACCAGGGGAATCAGTCAAACAATAGTAAAATTCAGCCTGCGGTTAGAAATATTTTTTGAAAAAGCAACTACTTTTCCTTTGCCCTTCTTGCTCCAAGCCCCCCCATTACAGGCTCCCTGGCAGTGGGACTCGGGGATAATCTCCTCGAATACCTGAGGCGTAGAAGCCAACAGGATTAAAGCACCTCGTGCTCCTCAGCATGGTCATGTGATGACCTCCTGATCCCAGCAAAAGGCATCGTTTCCCAGCAAGGTTATCACTTCATTTGCCTATACGTTGTTCCTGCCCTGCTGGGATTCTCCCTAAGCATAAGGAAATAATTCATAATGCTTTTAGTAAAAAAATAAAACCAACAAAATCACTCTTACTAATTGCAGTGGTAGCTGAAGAAAACTGTGGATAATTCATGTGTAATTTGCCCAGCAGTAAAACAACTGCTGTCCCTTTGCTTTAGGGGCATCTTCAAATAATGTATAACTTCTAATGCCACCCATACAGCTCAGTTAGCTCTGATCAGCCTAATGTATAAGAAGAAAGAGGTGGGTGGTCTGGAGGCTGCCCAATAACATATTGAGTAAAGAACACAGATATAGTGTTTGCAAACTGCCTGACGGGAGAAAAACAGGAGTCAAGGTTTGTTTTCCAGGTCCAGAGACAGCTGCTTAAAGTGCTTTCTGCAAATCTATTGGCAGATTGCCTGTATTCCCCACAAAACTGACAAAACTGTGGAGAAAATTTGGGTGCAGATTTCGCTATGTCATTAACTGTCATAGCGCTATGGATTCTAGGGGAACAAAAAATTATTTTTTTCTGAAAAGTTTATCACTTGCCTTGTGAAGTTACTTTGCCATATGCTGGCCTGGGAAAGGCAGCTTACATTGAAATACAAAAATGCGAAGCCAAACCATTTATTCTGGTTCTGCCCTATGTTCACACTTAGTCTGACCACATTTTATGTTTGCTTCTTCTTAAAGTAGATAGCTTACCCCCAAATGGTTTATTTTCTCATTTTTTAGGTTCACTGTGCTTATTTAACTAATCAGATTCTTCTGGGTCTTTTTTTTAAACAACTGTTTACTCTAAAGCATATACTCAAACAAGGAATTTGAAGAGCTGACAATTGTTTCTGTGTCCAAATTTTAATTTTACTTCCTCTCCAATTGCCAGAGGAAAGCAATCATGTGCTAGACAGAAGGTGAAAGTTTATAATAAGTGCCTGTATTTTGAAACCTGTAGGGGGTGGGGGAAAAAGTCACTTGGTTTTCACCCAGAACATGTGATAATCAGATTAACCCTGAAGTGTATTTTGTGTGTAAATGCATCCAGGGTAGGAATGGGGAAGGACATTGGAGGGTGTACTGTAGCAGAAGTCAGCAGCGAAGCATTCCTGGTGGAGGGGAGGAATTTCTTTCACACCCAGGACTTTGGAGGGGTCAGAGAGAGCACTCCATGCACTGAAGCGTAATGCCAATGCTCTCCTGCTGCTCTGTGAGGATGTCACTGTTTGCCATGGGTTTTCTGCTAGTCATCCTTCAGCCGTCCGCCGGGCAGTTCCCCAGAGCCTGTGCAAACACGCAGAGCTTGCTGAGGAAGGAGTGCTGTCCCCCCTGGGATGGAGACGGGTCCCCTTGTGGGGAGCTTTCCAGCAGAGGGTCCTGCCAGAACATCCTTCTCTCTCAGGCTCCGCTGGGACCACAGTTCCCTTTCTCAGGAGTGGATGACAGAGAGGACTGGCCCTCTGTATTTTACAACCGGACATGTAAATGCGAAGGCAACTTCAAGGGATTCAACTGTGGGGAGTGCAAGTTTGGTTTCTCAGGGCTCAACTGCACTGAAAGGCAACTGAGAACAAGAAGAAACATCTTCCAGCTCACCACAAGTGAGAAGGACAAGTTTCTTGCCTACCTTAACTTGGCAAAGAACACCCCTAGCCAGGACTATGTTATTGCTACTGGCACGTATACTCAGATGAACAATGGCTCCAACCCCATGTTCAGAAACATCAACGTGTATGATCTCTTTGTGTGGATGCATTATTATGCCTCTCGAGACACACTCTTAGGTGGGTCCAGTGTGTGGCGGGACATTGATTTTGCCCATGAAGCCCCAGGTTTTCTACCTTGGCATCGGGTCTTTCTTCTGATGTGGGAACATGAGATCCGGAAGATAACAGGTGATGAGAACTTCACCATCCCCTACTGGGACTGGCGAGATGCAGAGGACTGTGTGGTCTGCACTGATGAATACATGGGTGGCAGACATCCCACCAACCCTAATTTACTCAGCCCAGCATCATTTTTCTCCTCGTGGCAGGTAAGGACAGACCAAAGGGAAGGGGAAAGGAAAACCTCATTGTGCCAGAATTATCCTACCTGACTCTAGGCACTTAAGTGAGCTGCACAAGCTGGGAGCTTAGCTGTGCTGCATTCCCTTAGATGTTCCTGGAGAGAAAGTAACATTACCAGAGAGCAAATCAGCTTTTATGTGGACTTACTCTTCGTTTAGAGCTGTTCATTTGTCTCTTTGTCTCTTCTCTCTCTGACTGTAGGATTTAGGCTGCTTAATTAAGAACCTAAAGTTAAGGTAGAAGGAGGAAAGTTATGCCTTTGTGTCCAGACATGGCCTTTAGCAGGCTAAACAGACTTGGGTCTGCTGAAGCAGTCAGGTGAGAAAAAGCAGGACTTATGTACACAAATTGCTAGCACACAACCATTTCAAGACAGTTGGTGACTGAATGATGGAAATAGAAGCAAAGAGTTTTCAGAGGCTCTACCCTTCTCCCAGTGCCTTCTACCATCCAAGAGTTAAAAACTATCCAATTAAGATTGTTTGCTTTCAAATTAAAAACAAACAAACAAAATAAATGTGTAGAGGGCAGAAGAACCAGCTGTGTAATTCACATCAGTAGTTCAAAAGATACATAAGAAGTAATCTCTGTTGCTCAGAGGAACTAAGTAGTAAACTGAATAGCTATTTCTGCCACTTAAAAGCACTGCAAATTAAAGCAAGGTAAATTTACATATTTACATAGGTGATATGTTCTCATATAGCTGAACTATACTGTGCTGTTCTAACACTAAGAGCTTCTAGACGTTTTTTTTTTCTCTTGCTTATTATTGCCACATCGCCTAAAATACAGTACAAAGGTCTACTGGCTTCCATGGACACACTCCATCATGACAATAGCAACAGTCCCTTCTGGCACTGAAGTCTATGATTATGTTGGTGTAAATCTATCTTTGTTCTATTTATTTCTGTAGCAACAGCCCAAATGAAGGTTGGGCAGTTTTAGTGATTTAATGAAAAGTGAAAGAGATAGATACAAGCTCCAGCAGCTCTCTGATATTCTGGCATTACAAAACAACAGCTAACTGGGCTGGTTATACTGTATTTAGTCTTGATTTGTGTCCTCTGAACAATATAGGCTGTGTATATACCTGTAAATTCAAACATTCCCATATACTGTAACAGACCTATTTTAGGACATTCTCTGGTATATGTTTTGTATGTATTGACTAGTTGTCCCCAAAAAAAGTACTTTTCAGGGACTCTCCTAACTTAATTAGATTGCATTGCAAGAATGAAGTGGATCTGATGCTGTCCTGCACTGAAACTAGAATTGCACTGGTTACATGTGTTAAGTGGAGCTATCAATACAATATATTGGATGAGATAACCAAGGTAGTAGAAGGCAGGTAGTATAAAGGAACCTGCAAGTTGCTAGCAGAATTTTCTAAAAGACCTGGAGGGGTCAGATAGTTATGTTTAGCTAGTTTTTTCAAAGGTACTATTAATCATAACCAGAGTCTTTGAATTTTTCCATCCTGGTAATAAGTACCCAGAAAATTTACAAGTAGTAATTAATATATTTGAGAAACAGTCAGGTTTATAACTTTTAATTTAAGGTCAGTTCCCACAAATATATTCTGAAAATAAAGACAATTTTTTATTAAACAAGTTGTTTTAACAGATATTTTTGTGTAACTTTAATAGGTGCAACAATAAAAATTGTGCTATGTTTAAAACACATTCAGTGTAGTGTATATCTGTAAGAGCACCCAAGTCCTTTGCTGAAGTTTTCCAAGTAATTTGTGAAAATGGGTGCTTATCACTTACATTTTTCAGCCACTTCTGGAAATGCCACACTTTTATCAAAATTTCCAAAACAGGGCTACAATAACTTTACCTTCAAAGGGTATTATTCCCCCTTAACATCTTCTATATATGTGTATCTCTGCTGCCTTATCTAGAGAAAGAATGAAAGAGATTGAACAGATCTGCATTTTCAGTCAGTGAGTTTGGGGCAAAGATACAACACAAACTGATATTTCTTTATTAGCTTTGAATCCAAATTTAAACAATTGCTTATGATGGAATAACTTAGTCCATGCAGTTCCTTCAAGTAGCACAAAGTAAGAGGTCAGAATCTCACTCCAGAAAATCAAAAGGGAACAAAAATAGCCTTAGCTTGAACCGGAAAACAGCCATAGATCTGCTGCAGAATACGCTGATTATCCAAGCTCTGTAGCTAAACAGCAAGAGGAAAAAAAAAAGAGGAGGATCCAGAAATGTGAAGGAATTTAGGCTTTTAATAAGCATTCAAAATAAAAAGAGGGCAAGAGAAACCTTTTGAATAATATATCTATAATATGGTGTCCTTTTTAGAATTTTAAGTCTCTTTCCGAAGCATAACAAAACAATGCATGCTATGTTAGGAAATAGTTATAGATTTATTGAAAAAAAGGTAAAGTGCCTATTTGCAGAACAGCATCTCTCTTTTTTTTGGTCCCTAAGAAAGGAGAAAATACTTTATTCCATTGAGAAGTTGCCATAGCAACATGGCTACCCATGAATACTTGCTGAAATTCTTGCTTTCACCTTACTTTTTCTTCAACATGCTGCTGTTACCACTTAGCTGAATGAATTATCTGTCCACATTTTTCTCATGTTTATCATCTAAGTGAAACTTCTGATTCCTGCCTCTGTTTTTACCAGCAAGACTATTAGGAATCTTTAGTGGTTTTATTTGTTTGTTTGGCTCATGTTTTAGGGTAGGTGGAAAGGATCTTCTCATGTTTTCAGTTACTTGTTTGTGATGATTCAAGTGTTGTATTCAGAATTAGGACTGCATGACACCTACTAATGCTTTACCAAATTTGCAATTCCATGCTGACTTAACGGAAAGCTATGTGGGAAATGGAGATCTTCCACGACATTTTGAGAGTTTTTTGTTTTGGTGCCCGTTTCTATAATTATTCAAGATAATGGATTTTCTAAAGAAGTAATTATTATGCCTCACTGAAAGAGTAGGTGAAATTCTGTTCTCCTCTGCACCAGAACTAATTTGGAGAAATAACTGAAGTCAGTGAAGTTACAAATGCACAAAAAGTCTTCTGCAAATAAAAGCAGAATCTTTCTGCTGGCAGCTAACATTAGAGTTTGGGGATCCCCACAGTGTGCTACACAGAGGATGAAGAAAATAAAGCAGGAGGATGTAAGTGCTCTTTTAGGTTTATAGCAAGCAGTCTCTACCACTAACGTTAGCCCCTGTATTTTGTCTCTCCTAAAAGAAAAGTGACTTGAGAGAAGTAATTGCATTACATGGAGAGCTGCCTGCTCTCAGATGTGCTGGTGTAAGCCTGCAGCCAATTCTTTGTTGCAAGCACCGAGAATTTCCCTTAGCACTTCATTCTGTATCACCCTGCAGAACCACTTACACAAAAGCAAAGCTACTACAAAAGGGAAACAAGTTACACAAATAGAAAATGGATATAACGCTCCTGAACTAATGATGACAGTACTTTAGATCCATTACCTGAAAATATGACTTCATAAGAAATACGAAATTTAGCTATTCAGACACAGTTATTTAATTCTAAGCACAGTTTATCAGGAAGCTGTATTGCTAGCTGAATAGTCCAAGAGGATCATTTGAACCACTATTTTATGTCCCCCTTTAAAAACTGCAAGAAATGTTCAAAAATACAAACACCAGAAGCCAACACTTCTTGATTCTTAAATCTGCCAAACTCTTACATCCATCTGCTTGTGGATGCTTAGTATTGCATGAATTCAATGACTTTATTTTTTTATTGCAACTTAATAGGTTTTGGTGCCAGCTACAGGCTGGTAAATTAAAAAAAACAACAGCCCAAATGGAGTAAGTAGCTGTAAAATAAAAGTTTATCAAGACTGGTCTCCTAATGATATACTTACATGGATTATAAATTTGAAACATTTCCCATCACAAAGAGAGAAGTCTCCACATGCCACACCTCATTACCACAGCCTGAGGGAATCAGGATCTGCGCACAGCAGGAGCAGTCACGGGGGTATCCTCAGCCTCTTTATGTCACTGTAACCTCAAAGTAATACCCTTTCTTCCACGGGATCACCAGTGGGTGACAGCAGAGTTTGGCCTGTGCTTGCTTGGCTGTTCTCTAGCATATAGCCATGCTTGCTCAGGAGTTGTGTAGTGTAAAAGATAAACATCTTCAGAGGTGTATAAATTAATAGTTAAGGCATTTCATAAAAAATTGGTTTTGTTAATAATTCACCAGAAAAAGAAGCCTACCTGTAGAGAGATGTGTCTTTGTGAATTTGCGGTAGATGTGGAGACAGCAACACTAAAGGTACAGCTTGGAGACAGCCAGAGAGCAGGGAATCACGGTCTGCCAAACCAGAAAGCGTTAATGAATATTTCAGCAGTAGTTGACAACAGAGTTTCCTACTCCACCCCAGCACTATTTTGAGGTGCTGAATGGTTGTGAGTTACCCCCTAGTTCTGGGCTGCCTCTGAGCAAAGAGATGAAACTCAGCCAGCTTTTACTGACGGCTGAGAAAATACCTTGAAGGCCCTGGGTTTATTTCAGTGCTGTCACTTCATGTTTGTCTCATCTCCTTTTAGCTTGAGTTTCACAGCTCCTCCAGTTAATGCATACGCTGTAAGGGTCAGAAAGATAATTAATGACCTTATCCTTGCACAAAGATGTTTCTTATAATTTCTTTGAAGCTTTGCTTTCCAAATTTTCTTCTTTTCATTCAGTCCTCTGCCTGTTTTACATT
>NW_008824231.1:315607-317290 GCF_000699105.1 Pygoscelis adeliae
CTGCTAATATTCAGGAGTACATGAAGAACCAGATATAAATATACACAGTCTCTTAAAAACTTCTTGGTCTGCTGTAAAGTTCTGCCTGTAAAAGCAAGCTCCCAAAGCACAGTATGTTCTGTTGCAGGTTATTTGGGGATTTCTTTGTATTTTCCCAGTTTGGTGAGCAAATGGCTTCTGGATGCCACTTAATTAGGATTAGATTATGCCAGGTCCTCATGCAGCCAAAAAAGTAAGAATTAAACCTCTTTACAATTGCCAAAAGTTTTAAATCCAGTGTGAGGGCTGCACTTTAATCCTGTTCCCAAGCAAGGGTGTGAGAATAAGTGGAGAAAGACAGAGAAAGACAACGAAGCAGTGCAAAATCACTTTTGGCTGCACAGTGGGACCCAAGGCTCCAGTTCAGGAGTCTAGACTTCATGTAGGACAAACGGAGACATGGGGATGTGTCAAGGAGGGCCAGGAGGTGCCCACACCACATCCTTGGGAGAGCTGGAATGGGTGCCACAGATAAGCAAGTCATGTGGTTGCTCTGGCTGTAGTCTGACGTGGTTCTTTTAGCCTATATTAACCTGGAGCATAACACTATGAAAACATGCTGATATAGTTTCTGGACGGGGGCAGACTCTTGCTCGGTGGGCTCAGAAGAGAAGCAGAGCAAGGGACCACCTCTAAAGAAAGCAGAGGTATGGATTAACCCTTTGAGTGGCCATACTTCCCCAGCAAACTAAGGAACTTCAGATCACTTTGTAAGTGAGCAGCTATTTCAATACCATAGAAAATCACCTTTTTCCAAGTGTTCAAGTATATATTCCCTCTATTGCATATCCTTGTGAGCGCAGATCTAATAAGTCCAAAGCAACCAAAAAGAATTTGTCACTAAAACCCCCCAAAGCTTTGAATTTAAAAATAGCAGACAAAGGACTGAACGCTGCTGAAGACTCCTGTAATGTAATTCACTTTATTTAGGCACAGGGGCTCTAGTCTGTGCAAGCAGTTGCAAACTAAAAGACAAAAGGGTTTCCCATTTGTGAAAAAGTGCGAGACAGCAGCAATGCTTCCACACATTTACAGTCTGTTTTCTAAGAAACGGTACAAAGAGCTGTGCTAAAGATCTCAACTGCAGTGCACGGAGGGATTTTTTTTCCTGGGTGCTACAAGGCCCAGGAGCGATGCTGCGTATTCTGGACTGCCATCTACTGGCATTTGCTCTGCTGACTACTTACATAAGCTTTTCCTCCGAGTATCTTCCTAACAATTTCCCTGGAGCTGGTGAATTTACACATGCAGGAGAGCAGGCATTGGGTGTAGTTTGAATACAAAGCTTTGTCCAGGGTGAACCGAGTAATTTGCTCAGGACTGTTCTGAAAGGGAACAAAAAATCATGTGTTAAAACAGCATGTTGCTAATAGAAAGTCCTCCTACCCTGCTGAATGCAGAGAAGGCAATGATGTGACCCATTTTGTGTGTGCTTTATGCAGATTACATCCAGAAAGAACCATTTAACTGACCTATGTTCTGTTACCACTTACACATCACATGATTGGTAAAACAGCAAATTATAGTTTCAGGATAGACCCATAATTTATATTACCCAAGTTACACCCTTCTGGAAAAGCATCCTGTTTAATTTTATGGCCAGACCTTAATTTTTAGTTCAGAACAAATAGCAGAAGGTCATAG
>NW_008824231.1:317364-320149 GCF_000699105.1 Pygoscelis adeliae
CCAGATGCCTTTGGCTTCTGTTTAGGAAAAAATCGGTTAGCCAGACAGTTAATCAGGGCTACACTGAGACATAAATGGAAAAAAAAAGATTAGCACTCTAACCATTTATAAGCCTCATAACATTAACAGTTGCATTAAATCCCACTGAAATAGATAAACAGAACGAAGGGGAAATGTTCCTTTATTTAGATATATTTGAGCTCATGCTTGAAGATTCCCTGTCTGAATATCTGAAAAGCTGGTCTTGAAGGCAGCATGTGATTCCTCTTTAGGACCCAACGGGGATATATCCCCAGGGCAGTGGGAAAAGGATGAAAAGATACGAGATGGCAGGGCAGAGAAGCCAGAAGAAGATATGGACCTAGATAATGTCCACAGGAAACAGAGCTAAACAGAAAATCCACATGTATGCAGTTTCTGAGCCAAGTGCCAACTGGGAAATGTGTTGAGCTCCACCAGCCAAGACATACTTGCCTTCTTCAATAATGCACTTCTAGGGGCATAGGACTGTGCATTTTTATAAACAAAGAAATAACTAGAGCATCTCCCTCAGCCTGAATCATCCCTCTATTTTCCTTCTAATGGGAATAAACTCTCTCAGTAGCACAAAACAATCATAAAAACAACACTGTAACTACGCTTTGTGTTTATAACTGTAGGTCTCTCCCTGTCACTACCTCTCCCTTCTCGGTTGGGATTCTTAAAAGAGACTTCTTAGAAGCACATGACCTCAGTTCCTCTTAGAAGCACAATCCTGACCCATGTGATGAGCTTCTCGGGGGAATGTGCACATGAAACTCTCTGCTGGACAACTACCCACAGCCTCCAAGGGCAACTTAGTAGTTTTAACAGACTAGGGCACATTTCAGCTAATAGAGCAGTTTCTAAGGATAAATTTCTCTGATAAGCTTTCTTATCTCCTCAAAAAAAAGATGAGAATAATTTATTCATGAGATTCAAATTCATAGGAAACATTATTTAAGAACTTCAGTTTCTTAAGAAATCTAGGTTATATCACCAGCTCCATCGTACATTTTCTGTGAATTTGTGGTCAAATGACTTTAGAAAAGGATTCATCTCGTGTCCTTCCATTCTTTCAAAAGTTAGTTAGGCAGCAAAGCAACTTGCCTTTGGCTCTGTCTTTAGTCAGTTCAGAGGCACATCCGTGCCTCCAGGGTGTGATTCATCCCATCCTTATGCAGAAGCAGAGCATTAGGCTGAACACTCTTAATTTTGCTTCCCTTGCTAACTGCAGCCCAGAGACAGTTTCTGCATTGATTTTTTTACACATTTTATTTCATTGACTTAGTCAATGGAGAGGGTTAGGCACCCCTAGAGGTAAGTACATCTCACCTACCAGACATCTGGCTTAGAAGGGCTGAATCACACTCCGGAGATGCCTCTCTCTATTGGCTGCAGAGGTTGTCCTAAAGTGTTGCTTCAGTCTGGCAATTTGTACGCAGCTAGTGTTGGTGAAATGAATCTCCCACTCACTTCCTTCACTGACAGAGAATCTCATGTTCTTCCATCCCATTCAGAGCAAATAGGATTGCTTTCACTCACCTTTTTGTTCATTGTTTCGGTTCATGAAATAGAAGTACACCTCCAGGATGACGGAAGTCTGGAGGTTTCAGTGTTATGTGCTTTCTCCCCTATGATGTCTCACTCAATAATGAGACCTGTTCTTTCTCCACACAAAGTTCTCATTAACCACATTGATTACCTGCCAACCACAGAGTCCTATATTTTGAAGGGATCTCTGGTGATTTGGAGTTTCATTTGTTTTGGTGGGTTTTTCAGAAAAAAAGCAAAACAATAGACAGCAGTTTTGGTTCAGAGCCTCAGCCTCACCTGAAAGGGATACAAAACAACTTCTGGGAGTTTTGAGCCACTGTTGCTCTGTTTCATTTTCATAGACCCATCAGCTCTACCACTATACACACCCACCAAACCCTCTAGTCTGATCTTCTGCTTGTCATTGTGTCATTATATTTTTCTCCATCCTCTATCCTGACTCCATGCGAGGCAAATTCCTGAATATAAAGTAGAAATATGAGTTAGTACTTGTACTAGCTCCCTATAGGTTTATTGTATCAGAATATGAAAAAAATCCTCCCTTTCATTCCGATCACTGGCCAAGCAGGGGATGCAGTGAGAGCTACTATAAAAGCTCATGGTCATCAGAGGACCCATGTCCTTAGGTAGCAAATAAGTTATTGTGGCTGGAAAAGATATTGAGCAGCACCTTAGTGACACTGACAGTCTGTGGGGGCATTTTTAACCCATGGCAAATGTGAAGGATTTTGACTCAGGCAAAATCAGCTGACTATCATTTGAAGTTACATTGAACTACTTTGCTCTTCCAGGAGTCTCAAATTGGACTGGCAGCTTCCACAGATCATCTGACAAATAATGACTTCTTATGCCATGGCCACTGGACTTTGCCTGTGAACCCAGAACATTTATATAAATTATGCTGGATAGTATTTACTTCTGATAGTATTTAATATCTGTATCCATCTTTCTATTTAAGGACCCTTACCCAATACCCATCACTATGGTATCTCAGCTGGTGATATATGTTCATCCCTACAACATTCCTCTTAAGTAGAGCAGCATCTTTTCCCATTTTGTACATATAGCATCATCAAGATGTAGAGAAACTAAGTGCCCATTTAGTCTGACAAAGCACAGACAGATATTTTCAGAATAAAAGATTATTTTTTTTCATAGTCAACATTTCCCCCTCTTCTGTATGGGGAGGAAAATCTACAATTATGGCTTT
>NW_008824231.1:320210-323706 GCF_000699105.1 Pygoscelis adeliae
TTTAACTCCGTTTGTGTCCTGCTGCATTGGTAGGTAACACTGAATTTAGCCTCAGTGAGTTTTCAAGGGCATAAATGAGAATTGATGCCTTAGTCCACATGGGTAGTTTCAGATACAGACTAGTGTATTATTTAAAAATGTGCGCTGTAGTAGAGGGGTGTCTTCTATGAAATAACCCAGCTTATATTAAAATCATACATAGAAAATTTAAAAATGAATATATATTCTTGCAACAAACATTACTTTGTACATTTTCTTTGTTCCATTAAAAAGAAGGTTAATTGAAGTACCTTTTTTGTTTGCTTTTATTTTTTACAATTGCAACTCTGCTAATAGAAAGTGTTTTATACAGGTAATTTGTACTCAGTCTGAAGAGTACAACAGTCAACAGGCTTTATGCAATGCCACAAGTGAGGGGCCTATACTGCGAAATCCTGGGAACAATGATAAATCAAGGACCCCAAGGCTCCCATCCTCAGCTGAAGTTGAATTTTGCTTATCCCTGACTCAGTATGAATCTGGATCCATGGATAAAATGGCCAATTACAGTTTCCGAAACACTTTGGAAGGTAACATGTTTTATTCCATCTGTAAATTGATTCTCTCTGGGGTTAGAATTTTTAAACTGATTCATGGATCTGATTCCATGAAGCATCACTCAAAAAGAAAAAAAAAGAAAAAAAAAAGTTATGCTTTCTCCTGGAATAGCAACAGACAGAAAGAACCATGTTAAAGGCGTTTCATAAGAAAATAGAAACTATAGACTAGATCAGACCCTAAATCCATCTGCTAGGAGATACTGTCTCCTGCTATAGTCAGCACAAAGCACAGAAAAGAAATGTAGCACTGCATAAAAAGACATCATTTAATAATCTACTTACACATGATCATAACCATGTCCATGTGAGTTACAGGTTTGCCCTGGTATCCATTGTCTGCCAGAGGCCAAGCTGGACAACAAGGGTGAAAGAGGATGCTGCCAGTTGGCATGTTATGTCTACATCCTGTCACTGTGAACTCCACAGCAGACTTCTCCCCAAACTCTAAGGATTAGGGGTTAAGTTATGCCTCAAAAATGACCCTTATTATAATTTCCAAAAGAATTTAGTTATTTATCTTAATTTTCTAACTATCCAACCTGTTTTGCATGTTCCTAATTTGCTAGTAAACGAGAGTTCTTTGCTAAAGGAATAGTTGTTCTTAATTATCTGTCTACTCAATCTCTTTTGAATCTTGCTAAATTGCTAATAAAAAAGGATAGCACATTATATATTTATCAATAAATATCAATAAATATTGCTACAGTGTCATATATATGCTGAAGCCAATGTGATCCACTTTTGATGGATCTCTGACGAATCCCAGAGATTTTTGCTTGCAAGGAACTGTGCAAGGACCAAAACAATGCAATATAGGAGTTGGTGTGAGGATAAGAAAGCAAAGCTTTTAATATGTTCAGTATTACTCTTAATGCAGTGTGGAATGCCATAAAGCTTTGCTGGGGAAAAAAAAAGTGAACCAGTTTCTTCTCTAAAACCAGTCAAAAACGTGGAATTTGTCTGCTGAAACCAACAGAGAAGCCAGACATTAATTAACTCCAGCTCTGGACATAGCTGTGCTTTCTACCTTTAAGAAAGGGAACCACATGGAGTTAGAGAAAAAAAAAAGGTGACATAATCAAGTAGAGGTTTGCTCACATTTTTCTCCATGAAGTATGTGAATAGGTGCAAGGGGTGGAATAGGAGGAGTAGAGAAAAGAGAATTAAAGCAAACAAGTCATGAAATAATGAGGGTCTACCATCACGCTGCTAGTATTGTAAACAAAAGCAAAGGCACAGCCTATTGAAGTTATGCAGGGCCACATGTGGGTTTACTGAGAAGGCAGAGTCAAAACAGATCACTTGCTTACAAAGCCTAAATTTCAGTATCATGGCTGCTCATTAAATAACAATAATTCATGAATAACTGCAGAAAAAGGGCAAAGCCTGCTTTTTGTCAATGCTGTCTAAACTGACAGCTAAACAGAGTCATGGATCAAGTATACCCCTTTGATACAAACGGATACATTTTCCTATTGAAAATAACGGTAGCTCTTTGAAAAAAAGGCAGTAACATAGATGTTCAACAGAATTGCACAATGATCAGGAAAGCACCTACAGTTCCCAAAGAGCCAGGAAGAAGTTGTTTTAACTCTAAAATCAGAATCAGTGTTTTGTCTGATTAATCTATCAAACCCTTTCTCTACTGCTGTTTCTTTGTCACATTAATTTCATGGCTAGCAAGCACAGTCACGGCTGGTCTTTTTTAATATCATAGTGTCATCTGCCAATCACACTTGAAGAGGGTCATGCTTTAATCTGAATAATGGCAATGTCACTGCATCTGAAAAGAGCTCTTCTGGATCAAATTTTCCTCCAAGTGAGTTCTTTTGTTCTGTGTAACAACCCTTCAGAAGCTGAAGAGTGTTAGTCTTTCTCCTAACTGACGTTATGAAGCTCCAGTTCACCACTGTGGTCAGGAAATGCTGTTAAGAAAGTGACCATGTTTGCTCATAGTCCAACTCCCAGTGCAACTACCAGACCCCATATTGTTGTCTAATTTTTATAGCCTAGCTAAAGGAGATCTACAGTGCCCAAGAGCTGGTATGCCAGAGAGTAAAAGTCAACAGAGTGATGTTACCTTTCTTTCCATAAGAACATTTCATTAGAGCCAGAGCTCACTGGAGTGAAACTGTGTCCACAGCATTTCACAATAAGGGGCTCTTTTGGTGATGAGTCTGTGAATGCTAGCCAGATGTGGCTCAGTAGGCATTTATCTATATTACTATGGAGATGGAGCTTATTCCATCAGACACAGTGTTATTCTGAGACAGCTTTTTTCATTTTTTTTCACTCAACTTTACACCACAGGACCAAAAATGTTTCTGTCAACTAACTTACTCAGCTAATAAGATAGTGAACTGCAATGTGAAGCCAAGAATACATGGCTAATGTTGAAAAAGATGGTGGAAAGTTTTTAACTAGTTTTACTGCCAAAAAAACCATACTGTGTTAGCTCCTTCCTTACAAATGGCCTGCTTAGTTTTTTGTTGTGTACAGATGCCAAGCTTAAATTGCCAGCTTGCATTTATTGTTCCAGTGCTCACTTCTGTGTGATGGCATTCTTACAAACCTGCTAACACTCTATAGTTCCTAACGTTTACTTCTTTTTCTAAGCAAAAAGCTTTTCAGTCCTTCTTTACTTGTTTACACAAGTTTGTGCCATTACACCTAAGGTCAAATTCTAATCTATTTTAGATCCAAAGTAAATCCAAAGTAAGTCCATTGACTTTACTGGAGTTACTCTAGATTTACAAAAGATGACCAGAACCAAGCCAGTGACTGTAATTGAGTGGCTCCTGATTTACACCAATGTGAGATTTACTCCTCAGGTTTAGTTCTGTAATAGAAAACACTTGTGATCACGTAGAAGAACTGATCACATAGAAGAACCACTT
>NW_008824231.1:323731-325538 GCF_000699105.1 Pygoscelis adeliae
GCTCTTCCATGCTTGAGTGCACTGGAACAAAGACAACACCTTTTTGCCCTTCGAAGGGGTAGGTATCAGCATCATTATAAGCAGATGCCAATGGAGGCCTAATCTGTGTTTGACTAATAGAAAATGCTGCTATAGAGACAGAAATTATGTCACTGAAGAGTAACAACAACAGCCATATACAGCAATTGTCAATATTATTCAATAAAACACCACCGCCCTGAGGCTGAGCACATGGGTTGCCCTCTCACTCTGGGACAGGCCAGTTTCTTCTTCGACTGAAAAACAACATGTTAAAAGCAGTTTGCACTTTACCCCTTGAAGTGGAAGCAATTATTTTAAATAGGATTTGATGAATCGCAACCCTAACTGGGGAACACTGTTGACTTCATTGGACACTTCATGGATACAAGAAGAGAACAGAAAATCAGTCTAGTTTATAAGCAGCAGGTGAGATCAGAAATGGATTAGTTGACTGCAAATGAAATAGTTTGGTTTCTTCTTTGTGCAGTTCAGTTGTGGTGTGACACCTTGAATGCCACCTCCTAAGAATAAGAGATTGCTGAAAAATTCAGAATTTCTTTTTCTTTATGAGCAAATTCCACATTTGAAATTATTTTATTCATGGCAACTTCAAATGAAAATCCCTGCTTTTTAAGTTCTGCAGAAAGTGACAAAAGAACGTTTTTTAAAAAATTCTAAAACTCTGTATCACTTTCATTATTCATGAATTAACTCATGACACGTGGTATCAAGTCAAGCCATGTCACAGCATTCCGCTGTCTGTCACAATTATGTATCTTTACTGCTGTTCTGTCATGATATAATGGAATAAAACATCAAACACTTCAAAATGTAATTCCATTTTAATAGGACATTTTCCTTTTTTTCTGAGAGGTTTTCATCTGGAAAACTTTTCTCAGTATTTTCACTGTGATCCATATAGCTAATGAAAAATGGTTTCTCAGAATGAAGTTTGCCAACAGAAAACTTCTAATTAAAAGGTTTTAGCCTACAGCCAACATCCCTCAACCAGCTCAAACTTTCAACCTCTGGGTAGATTTATGCTACACATTGAGAAAGTGCTGTCAGGATGCAGAGGGTCATTACCAGAGAACTAGAAAGGCTGTTCAGCCCAGACGACAGTGAAGCTCTACAAGAGACATTTTAAGAAAAAAACTAGATGGTGACATGGTCTAAATTAGATAACCACAAACTTTCATTTACCACAGGCCTGTAAGCCAAATTCTGCAAATCCTGCAGCTACCTCACTCTAGAGAGATTACAGTACTAACATTGCTTGAGAAAATATGTAAGATTTAACCCTGAAAAATTTCCTGTGAGATTGCCAATGGCAGAAAAACTCCATGAACATAAGCCAGAAGAACATCACTAACTTCAAAGACCAGCAAGGATATGGCCTTAAAATTCTTTTATCTGTATCTTCCTTCCTATTCTAAAGTAAATGCATCTATCTGACTTGAACTACTCTAAAATCTGAAATCCTTATTAAAGAAAAATTCATCCTCAGGGAGAGTGGGACTGAGTATATCAGCCAGTTGGACTCAGACATAGAATCGTAGAATCATAGACTCATTAGGTTAGAAAAGACCCTTAAGGTCATTGAGTCCAACCGTTAACCTAGCACTGCCAAGTCCACCACTAAACAATGTCCTTAAGTGCCACATCTACATGTCTTTTAAATTCCTCTAGGCAGCCTGTTCCAATGCTTGACAACCCTCTCAGTGAAGAGATTTTTCCTCACGTCCAATCTAAACCTCCCCTGGTGCAACTTGAGGCCATTTCCTCT
>NW_008824231.1:325565-363487 GCF_000699105.1 Pygoscelis adeliae
TACAGCCTCCTTTCAGGTAGTTGTAGAGAGCGATGAGGTCTCCCCTCAGCCTCCTTTTCTCCAGGCTAAACAACCCCAGTGCCCTCAGCCGATACTCATAAGACTTGTTGTCCAGACCCCTCACCAGCCTTGTTGCCCTTCTCTGGACACGCTCCAGCACCTCAATGTCTTTCTTGTAGTGAGGGGCCCAAAGCTGAATGCAGTATTCAGGGTGCAGCCTCACCAATGCCGAGTACAGGGGCACGATCACACTTCTCTACTCCTGCTGGCCACACTATTTCTGATACAGGCCAGGATGCCGTTGGCCTTCTTGGCCACCTGGGCACACTGCCGGCTCATGTTCAGCCGGCTGTCAACCAGCACCCCCAGGTCCTTTTCCGCCAGGCAGCTTTCCAGCCACTCTTCCCCAAGCCTGTAGCGCTGCATGGGGTTGTTGTGGCCCAAGTGCAGGACCCGGCACTTGGCCTTGTTGAATCTCATACAGTTGGCCTCAGCCCATCGCTCCAGCCTGTCCAGGTCCCTCTGCAGAGCCTTCCTACCCTCGAGCAGATCAACACTGCCGCCCAACTTGGTGTTGTCTGCAAACTTACTGAGGGTGCACTCGATCCCCTCAGGGTGCAGTTAATCCCCTCAACATGCAACATACAAAGCAGAATTTGACCTTTAAAGTCCCTGCTGTTTTAACCACTGGCCTAGAAAGTAATACAAAATTAAAATTTATTTTGTAAGAAAACTGTTTTGCAGGTAAAAAAAACACCTGCAAAACTGTTATGAATAGCTCAGTAATGTTAGGGATGCCACAGATGGTAAGCAGTCCACTAAGATAATCAGAGGAGATAGGATTGTTGGAATGGTTCCTCCATTCCTGTAGCACTGAACACTGCTAATGCTCTCCGAGCTCTGCATACCCTCTGCTAAGCATTCTTACAGTGCTTCTGTCAGTGACAAATGAGCAACTGAGGAAAACACTACCTGTTTTCAATGTATGAAGCTTTGCACTTGACTGATTGTACATGGACTTCTGTGGTCTCCATTATTAGATTGTAAAATCTGCAGTCAATATAATTAAATACTCTATTAAAAGACATACACCTGACCCAACTGCATGTTCGAAAAGAACCACCTATATAGAATCATAGAATCATAGAATCATTAAGGTTGGAAGAGACCTCCAAGATCATCGAGATATATCATCCTAAGAACTGTCAAGCAGCCTTAATTTTGAGTGGCATCTTTATCTCCTCCTATAATAAACTTTGGGCTAAATCTCCATCAGATTTAGTTTGGCCTGGATCCAGTGAAGCTACTGCAAATCCACTGAATCACTGTTGCTCATTTACAGTGCTATCAGAAGAAGCAGAATCAGGTTTACAATCTCTTAAAAATGTGATTTTTAATGCTCATTGAAATCACTGGTAAAAATTCCATTCACTTCAGTGGTGTATGCTTTAATGGCTATTTCTAATGCACCATTATTAAATGAGGGTTTAAAAGGATGTCTGAATGCTACAGCTTCTTGTACTGGCCAGATGATTTAACAGCTCACTGCCATCACGGACAGCCCTGCTTCTCTATGCAATCTCCTCCATCGACCAGTCTGTTGCTCTCCCTCCTTTTTTGGTACCAACACTGGGTCTCATCATAACCTTACATGAGACACTGTATCTCAGTAGTCTGGAAAAAAATTGAGATCCCAAACTCCAGGATCCCAGTGGGGAAAAAAACTCCCAATTTTCTGCCAGATTGGTGAGTTAAATCAGTTCACAGAAGAACTGACAAGAGCTGCAGTTAATGCATGGAAAGGCACAGCATGGGGCAAGGCAGGTGGGGAAAGTAGAGTTCCCCTATTTAGAGGCACAGAGCTCTTATTTCAGCTCACTGCACTTGCAGATCTGTAGCATCACATTTTCTGTAGAGGTGATTTTACTGCAGCCACTGCAGCAAAGTTTCCTGTGCTCTGAAAAAATTCTCATGTTTTCACATATTCTTTTTAATTGGCTCTACCCCATTTCATAGTATGTCATCCTGAATAGCTGATTGTCCTGAAGTCTTTTAAAAAGTCTGAGAGAAAAGAATACAACCCAGGCTACTAAAATAAAGTGACACCACATTGTGGTTTTATTCCTGCTAACTTTAAAATTTATATGGAGTTTTCATAACAAGAAATCAGATATTAGAACTTCTCATGCGCATGGTTAAAAATGATGTCAATTTTGACACTGACGGAACATACACCAATTAACTGGGAGCTGAAGGGTGAGGTTGCTAAAGCTCTCCCAGTTACAGAGCTTTTGAGTATTAAGATAAATTGCTCATGTGCAGATGTTCCATGAAAAGTTGTCCAGAGCCAAAATAAGTATTCTGTATATTTTTATGAATTATTATATCAAGTGTTTGCAATGCATTAAGAAATTTTAAGAAGTATCCCAATTCTGATATAAAACATCTAGCCTTCTGCCTAAACTCTGCATAAAGTTTATCTTCCCTTAAATATACTTATTGTGCAGCTGAATATAAGTGGAAGTTTTGCTTCAGAATGATATACAGATAGATCATTTTTGGTTAATATTCACAGAAATTTCCTAGTATTGCTACATCAACTGATCCCAATGATCACTCACTGTGGCCATGAGCAAAGAAGGCGAAAATTGTTGCCATCGGTTCCTGCGAGTTCTGGCCAGACTGCCAATGTACATCATTCTTCATAGCGCATTTGGTAATATTCCATGTGACTCAGAGAGGAACAAATCCAAAGACCAAAACAGTTGGTACTGAGGACTGGACTTCCATGTTATACATGAGGGTTTTGCCAGGGAAGGGGTTCTTTCAGACTAGCTCTAGTTCAGTCCCATGAATCGAACACTCACTGATGGTTTGCACATTTTAGATTTCCTCCAAAAGGAATCCAGCTTGCAAAGTCAGAAATTGCTCTGTGATGTGAGTGACAGCATGAAGCAGAAGGACTATTGGGAGATCCACTTCAAAAGTATATTGCTGGTCCTCATTCAAATGCTAGTTCTTGGTCCAAATAAGTAAATAAACCAAGTGCTCGAAGTGTGTGAGGCATTTCCCAAAGAGAAGAGCTAACATCTTTCTTTTCCCCACCTTGCAGACTAGATAAACTGCAACAATACTGGGAAAACACTGAAGATCAGCACAACAAGCATATTGTTCACAGCCCTTTTTATCTGATCATTAATTTGTAAAGGTGTTTTATTATGTCTCTACTATGTTTCCTCATCCTACAGCTTACAGAAATTGTGAGAACAAGACATCTTCAGGAACCAAATAAAAGAGAGAGAACAGAGAGATTTTGTAGCATGGATTAAATAGTAGGACTAGCATCAGGTTAAGAAATAGATTGGGAGGACAACGTATGTTTCTGCTTTTATTCTGTTGCAAAACCTGCAAAATCCCAGAGAAGCATCAGATGACTTTTATTAGGAGTCCTTACAAATAGGAAGGAAGCTTGGCTGTCAGGGTGCTGAGAAGGGCTACCAACATCAGAGCTACCAAAATAAAAACTGATGTAGAGACTCATCTTCCAGTATTTCTTATCTGGTGGTTGGTCTGTGTGACCTCTTCTCAAAGCCCGTATTTTAAGTGCCCTCCAAAATAACAACAATCCACAGACTTTCATCCTGCAAGTCTGACTGTGGAAGATTATTGGTTATTTACCAAATCCTTTTGTAAAGATTATAGCTTGTATTGTGTTGGCTCCTATCAATAAAAGAACGTGTTCTGTAGAGACAAACAATATTAAATGACTGAGTATATGATGAGATACAATAGCTTGTTTAATCTTAGGAACCTATAAGCATAGAGATCAAAAACGAAAATAAAGTGAATAAATTTTCTCAACATGAATAAATGTACAGGCATAAATGTCTGCAGGGATTATGTTGCCTTTTAAGAGCCAGGCACAATGGACAAAGAAATTTAAAAATATAAAGCAATTAAGCAGTACATTTGCTGACATGCTGCATTAGCTACATGGCAGGAGTTTTAATTTAGCTTATTCTAATTTCATCTTTGCTATGCCTTTGAAATATATTAGCACTCCTTTACATGTTTTCCTAAGCCCTTGTCTAAAAAGCTGAACGTAAATGAAGTGAAAGTAGGTACTTTGATCTTCAGTCTTACTGGAAAAAGAATTATATGCATTGTCATATCAGCATATGATTTCCTCTTGAATATATAGGCTTTGCTGATCCACGGACTGCAATATCAAATACATCTCAAAGCGGTTTACATAATGCACTTCACATCTACATGAATGGCTCCATGTCCCAAGTACAAGGTTCTGCAAATGATCCTATCTTTGTACTACACCATGCATTTGTTGACAGGTGAGTTTAATTCTTCCTGGTAAACCTAATTTATTTTGTGTTTTTACAGTGTGCTTTTCACCTACATTTCAAAACTACAAATATTTTACATGCCATTACATGCACAGCATTTTCAGTCATGTAGAATTGAGCTCTGCTATTATTTGAGAGCAAGTGTCTTTCCTAACCTGTCTGTATGTTCACTGGATTAAATATAATTTGAACAGTCGACAAATGCATTCAGCTTTTATTACCAAGGTAAAAATAGTTATTCAATGATGTCATAGTGATTAATATATATGGATGTGTATGTCAGGAAGTTTGGACTAAAAGTGCGTGACTCATTTTAACACAACTATAATCAGTTGGAGCAATTCCTTTACATTCTAAATGTCAGTGCTGTGTTGATTTCTATTCCATAAGGAAAATCCATGTGTGCTATTCATAAATAAAGAAGAAAAAATTCATATTTCAGTGTGACAAACAAAATTGTGACTGTCTCTTGATGAAAAAGAGTACAGCTGTGCAGAATGAAAGGAAAGCAAACAGAAGGATATCATGTTTATTAATAAGAAAGGGTAGGGGAGCACAGTTTTGCAATAAAAGAGTGAAATTGCTACGTTAAGGACAGCATTCCAAGATTTAATGGTGACCTTAAAAATTTCTGTGTCACTATAATATGTGCAAATGGCTACAAACAATGTACTGTGGACTGCATTACACCAAACTGTGATGACTAAAGAGCTATAAAAAAGAAAGTTAGCTGAACAAAGGACTGTAAAAGCCACAGAAACAACACTTGTTCTGGACCAGTTTAAATTTTCTTACTAATCTTCCTCTACTTTCCCACCATGCACTGGCCATGACTTGGCTACTGGAATGCTTAGAACAAAAGAACTATCATCCTGTACAAACTTTTGGGACTCTCAGAAATTTGTATGCTCAGTTACCTACTGACCGAGACCCTGCCTGCACTTAGCAAGGCGCTTATTCAGATGGAAACCAAAATGGTTTCTTTTTTTGGGCCACTGAGACATGCAGCACAGGAGGGATGCAGATTACATCTTGCAGACATCATCTTGCAGTGAGGTTCTTTAGTTTCAGGCAGTTCACACCAAAACTCTTATATAAAACTTTATCGTATTTAACCAAAAAGCTACTCAGTATAAAAGACAAATTTGAAGTTGCGTTTTTTCTCCTTAGTTTATGTATTTGATGAGGTTGTATTCTTCATACTTTACCCATCCAGAAATAGGGCATCAAGTCTAAGCAAGTCACTCAAGTGGCAGTGGAATGGTTCCTTCAAAGGGTGACCCACCTGTCTTCTGCTCCTAATACCGTAGGGTATCATATCATAGAATCATAGAATGGTTTGGGTTGGAAGGGACCTTAAAGATCATCTAGGATAATCTAGTATAGTCTTCTGGAGGTGTCAGTTTTGAAACTCTTTTCTGTGAAAAGCTTTTCTTCAGAACATTTTAAAAGTTAAACAGTGTAGCTTAGCTGTGGTTTAGCGTATCCACCCATTGACTGATTGACAGGATGGATGCACAAAGGTTCCGGGAGTGGTTACAAATTTCAAGTTTGGCACCTGGAAATTAACTTTCCAACATCTAGGCTATTAAAAAATGGATCAATTGAATAGTCAGAGAAAAGGAACACGGAAGGGAAAGCATTATGCTCCACAAGATCAAAAGAATTGTTTTCCTTAGACATTCACGCTTGTATAAGACCTACGCATCTCCTAGCTCCCACTCATTGCAGGGCTTAAGTAGCACCTTGGTCTTCATGCTGACCCCTCCCACAGAGGAATTTCAGTCGCAGTCATTATGAGCCCCTGGAAATACTTTTCATAAGTGTCGTTGCTATCCATTTTAGAAGGCAAAATTATTTGCAAAAGATAACATAATTAAATCCTGCTAGTGTTGAAATAAATCACTGCACAAGCACTGTGGGACCAATACAGATATCCATGATGCAACCTCATCGCATCTGTGACAGAAAGAATGTTACCAGTGATCTGCAGCTGCTGTGTACATGGGCTTTAGTACACATGGATGGAAAAACTGATAATAATGTTGCCTTTTGTATAAGTGACAGAAATGCATTAACATGATTAGGGTTACTTAGCAGCCTTATCCATGACAGATTAATCATGCTTTTAGTTATAATTAATAAGTAGGTGACTGATAGGTACGTACAGTACATTTAAAAAAAACCTGTTCCTCTCCTACATAGACTTTAAATCTGAAGGGCTGCAAAGAAGTTCTTTTCTGAGAGGCAAGCAAGAATACAAAGAATGGAGGAAATGGGAAAAACAGTCTCCACAGCAGCAGAAGCATTTTTTTTTGGTCCACATCAACTTTTCTCATTTGGGCAGAACACTTTTGAGCTGATTGCTATCACTACATTTGGGCCAATGGGCTTTTAACTAGCTTTTTAACTAAATCTTCTGCTGAGGACAACATCTTTTCCAGGACTTGGTGAGAACATGGAGAGTTGTGAGATGGGGGTTTACTGGCAAAGGGTGTAAAAAGACTGAACACCAGCAGCCACAGGTCTGCTGGGTCTTGCAAAGGCAGGGAACAGCTCTGTGTCAAGAAATCAAGAATGGTCCAGCACTTTGAGCACCCATGTAGGACCCAGAAGAGGGATTCCTCACTCCACTGCAAATTCCTTGGGTGAAACTGAGCGTGTAGTTTGCTCTCCCAAACTCACATCTCCTGGAGATGTGTTTCCTTCTCAATGATCTCAACAAGACTTTTGAGGAGCTGTTGATCTGAGCTTCAGCTAATCCATCTGTAAAGTGGGTGATATTAGATGCCTACACAACAGGGATGCTGTTAGGGTAAATGCATTAACGACTGTGAAATGCTCAGTTACAACCATAATAGGAGTGATAGAAGTAAGGCAATAGATCATTGGAACTGATTTTACGTAGAAACATATGGTACAGAGGAGGATAAACAAGTGTATACGGAGTCTGCTGACAGGTGTGAGCCAAATGTTAGGAGCTGCTTTCCAAACTGAGCAACAGTCAGCCTCCCATCTGCTACCCCCCAGCCTGATGCACAAAACGAGGGAAGGATGGATGGAACAGCGGTGTAGTTAAGAAGATCTCTCAGGTGAAAAGCAAAGTGTTTGCTTACAAATGCTTCCCTTTTTTTAGGTCATTCTCTTTCAGCAATGCAGAAGTACGAAGGTACCCAGGCAACAGCTTTCTTAGCAATGGTAAATCAGGCTCCATGCCTTCTTATTTGCTAGCTATAAGACCTAGGGATCAGACCTCAGTGCTTGGTAAAAGCAGGTGACCACCCTGAAAATTATTAATTGTTAATTGAATGGCTTTAAAAAAAAGAAAAAAGATGCAAGAAAATATACATTCAGCAAAAATGAAAACTTTTTTAGCTCTGTGAAACATTTCTCTTAATTGCAAATCTCTTTGCTATTCAGATATGCTCTACAGTCAGCACAAGGAAATAACAAGGGAGGAGTCAACCCACTCAAGCTGGAAGGAGCAGCTGCACAAGCAGTGAAAGGAAGGGCCCAC
Source organism: Pygoscelis adeliae (assembly GCF_000699105.1). NCBI lineage: Eukaryota > Metazoa > Chordata > Aves > Sphenisciformes > Spheniscidae > Pygoscelis > Pygoscelis adeliae. The sequence goes on from NW_008824231.1 coordinate 333,444, forward strand.
AGTTCCACTTGAGCTCACTGGGGTGTTTTCTTTGCTCTGAAAAGGAACTCTTTCCACTTTGTCAACTTTTCAGCCTCTCCATCCCTGTAGCCACATAGTGTCTTCATCCCTGCACTTTTGCCCTTGGAATGTTTCTTCAATCTTTCTTCTCATTTGTTCTGTACCTCTCCCTTTCTTGACTTCCACATCCCACCCCAACAGTTCCCCTCGCAAACTGCAAGAAAAACTAAATAGCAATGGGGAAAATAAGTCGCCATTAAAGATCTCCATACTACTTCATATCTGGACAACAGCTAATGCAATAGAGCCCCAGTTCTCATCTCGTTTCTAAGTTCTGCAGTAATGGACAGGGTTTATTACAATACTATGGGTGACTTTTAAAGGCCCTGATTTTAGAGCAATTTAAATCTGATTTTCTAGAGAAACACAATAGGGTGTAGACTTTCAGTCTCTTGCATCTCTAAAATCTAGACTTGTTAGACTACTTGTACAGCTAGACCCAGATTGTCTGTTCTAGTGGTGCCACCACTACAGCACCTTTTTCTCCAGCTTTCATGAGTAACCGAACAGCGCAGAACACTGCTGCAACCATTATTGCATTAACCCAATGTTCTGTTCATACCCTTATACTATTTCTTTGCTCTCTGTCACGTCAGATGAACTGCTAGTCTCTATTTTTCAAGGCCCTTCACTGCCCATTCCCAAATCATCCCTCATTCATTGCTAAGGAACTCACTCACCCCTTCAATAAGTTTGTGATATCAATCTCTATCTTACATCTGTTTGGCATTCAGACAAGTTCCTCCATACTTCTGGTTGGGAATTGTTCACCCTATACATCCACAGGTTCAATCACTGTTCTTTCTTCGGCATGATACTTGCAGAAAAGCTCAGACACTAGTAAGCTGAAACTTTCACTTAGTGGGTGGATCGTTGTGGTCCCACTGCATGGTGCCTAGTCCTCCTCCCATCTGTTTGTATCCGTCTGTTGTCCTTTGTCCTATGTGTATATTATAAGCTCTGTTATTAAGGGACTGTCTAATTGTGCTGGTCTGTGCAGCGACTGGCATATTCTTAGCCTCTGACTATGGCTCTCAGGTATCAAAGCAACATGAGCAACTGGAGATAGCAATTGCTTCATTTACAATCATATGAAATGGCAATGACAAGAGACAGCTGGACATCCCTGTTGATGTTGTTGCTTCAGTTACTCTTTTGCTTGCTATCACACAGGACTAAATCCAGGGGTGGGGTGTGTGTGTGTGTGTATTTGTGTGTGTGCACAGGTACTCTGCTAAAAGTAATCCAAGTCAAACATAAGGTCACATAGAAAATGGAGACACTCTCATTTACAGCCACTTACATACATGCACACTTCCAAGAGGGTGCAGGAGAAACTCTCCTACGCATCAGTTTCAGAGCCCAATGAAAATGCCACTAATTCTGCCTGATCAAGGCAAATGTCTCTGTGCTGTTCAGCAACATCAGCTGCCATGGACTCCCTGCAGGATGATAAAACAACCCCTTCTGCTTCAGTGGCAGGCTGGAGCTGGGAGCTTTAGGAAATGCCAGGCTCTGGCTTATCTGAGGATCTAACAGTAAAACGTTCCTTATCACATTGCTTATCAGTAAAGTGTTAAACTGAAAAGCATGTATGGAGAAATATATGCAAAAATACATTAGAACCCAAAATCTACACATCCTGATTCGCATGCCAGCAATGCCCCGTTCTCTAAGCCAACTTTATGGATACTTTCAATCCCTGTGGACTCAATATACTCACCTTCATGCCAGTCCCTTCTCCTTCCACTCCAAAAAAAAAGTTAGCATTATGTCAAAAGTGATTTTGTTGGAAAATAATTTAACAAGAGGAAATTTGATTTTCACTCCCAGGAGATGTCAAAATAAAAGCTTCTTATTTTTACTCTGTTTTTGAAACAGAACATTTTCATTTTCTCTTAAATGTCATCTCAGGTTTTTTAAACCAAAAAATGGCACGAGAAAAACCAAGTTGTTCTCTTGTTTTGAAATGTTGACAGGAAACAAGAACTTTTTTTAGCAGTTAAAAACTATTTGCTTCAAGAATTTGGAACATTTTGAGTGAAAGCATTCAAAAAGAATCATTAGAAATTCTTGTAAGGCAACACTAGGTTTCCAGACTTGTTTAATAACACGAAACAAGATTCATTCCTTACCCTGAACTGTCTCCAGTGGGAGACAACACAGACAAACATGAGGCCTAGGAAGTATTATCCCCATTTGGTATATGGAAACTTAGAGACACTGAAACAAGTGACTTAAGCACAGCTGAGATGGAGATTGTAATATGATGATATATCAGCTAATAATAAAGCAGTGTAAAAATGGAGAAGTCACTGCATAAACACTAAGCGTATGATTAATTTTCTCCCTTGGTATGGGCACAGCAAGACTCTTATTGCTTTCTGAAGTATGTCTGTAAAAAATGATGACACAACCTAAAAGTCGTATTTTTCTGGAGCTGAATGAACTACGGCTTGGAGCCACATGAAATCTGTTAGACAAAGGCAGGTCAAGAGGCTGCCATTAGCAATATACCTCCTCCCACAGTAACAGTAAACACACAGTTCTTCTGCATTGTGTCAGCTCAGGACCTTACTGTCTGTGACCAGCACTGTATCCTCCCAAGTGTCTGCATAAAGGCAGTGGATGAGGTGAAGTTGTCTCCATAATTATCCCTGGCATGAAGGTGAAACATGGTTAAAGTCCTTCCACTCAAAGGAAGCATGAACATCACTGAGCTACTGCTATGCCCAGGGGTAAGCAAGTACAGCTTTTATGAGCAAAGCCCCTGGGATTTGCTCCTGGCCTAGGGATGTTTTGCACCGTTTCCAGAACAGAGCTGAGATGATGGTGTTTAGCAAGACAGCCCCTAATGCTCCCAAATACTACTTTACCTTCTAAAAGCTTTTGCGTTTTTCTAATATGTGTTTTGATATGTGGCAGCTGAGTGAAATCTTGTGGAAGCTAGTGGATGTGACAGTCATTTCTTACTCAGGATACATGTCCATAACCTTTAGGCTGTCTTTTGGAATTAAACATCTGAATGTGCTTGGCACAAAAAAATTGAACCGTGTTCAGCACGCAGCAGAGATGGGATAGGTGGGACAGTACCAGTGGGGGCTGTATGGTTTCAGTGGTACTGTATGCATACGCTGAATACACACAAGATGGATAAAGAGGGAAAAAAAAGCCCTTCAGAAGCAGACAGGGAAGGCAGCAGGAAGCCAAGGACAGCTGGAATGGTACTTAAATGTGGTGATTGTAGAGTAGTAGCAAAATATCCAAAGAAGCCCCCATAGACCATTTTATCTGTAGGGCTATGAATCGTGAGGAACTCTGTGTAGGAAATTACCTTAGACCTTAGTCCTCCTGTCCCAGGGAGCTCCCTTGTCCCCTGGCACCTGGGCTAGTGAGAGTGTCAGCATTGGAGCTGTTGGCCTGCTTGCACCTTAACTACCTGTTAACACGTAGGCCTGCATCAGAGCCACAGCTAGCAGAACTGCTGGTTTCTACCTCTAAGGAAACACACCTTCAGCACTGGCTAAGTTGTATTCTTCTCGAGCTGCAATGCAGACACCTCTTTTTGAGCCCCACTTATAGTCAGTACAGACTATAGTCAAAGAGTCACTGACTAGTGACCAGCTCAGCTGCAAACATCTCTGCTGAGGCACCTCTTTGTCTTTTGGTTGGATGAGTCCACTCAAAATACTTCTTTTTATCTCTACACAATACCTAGCACAGAGGGTTCATTTAAACTCAAGTTCAGAAATTACTATTGTACAAACACCCACAACACATGTAATGTAATGGATGTATGACCCATTACTTGTGTAGGTAATAAGACTGAGTCTGGGAAAGTTATCTTCCCACCTCCAAGCTCTTGAGAGAATTAATTACATTTTTGCAATGCATCCTGGGTGGCAGTTGCCTATCAGATCTCTTCTCCCTGACTCATGTGTATTACATGGCTCCTACTGGGAAGAGAGCCCTGATCAGCATGCACAGCTATGTCCCACCAGCAGGCTCTGTGGCACAGCGGCAAGGTAGCCCAGCTACCCTTCTCTGATGCATAACAAAATCACCTCATTACCAGCAGCTGCTGTGCTGGAAGCCAACAGAAACTAGATCTGTTTTACCAGGAGGGACATTAGAGGAAGAAAACTGCTCTCCAGCACAGTGTTTCATATGGGGGTGGGCCAGGAGTCACTTTGGTCACAAGCTTTATTGGCACACAAGTATGAGATACAGGGCAGAGCAGTACTGAAAGGGTGGGAAACTCAAGCATGGAAATTTTTAGAAATGAAAGCAGGGAAGGATGTGTCTTAATTTTGTTTCCCCTTGGCAATGCCTACAAATGTGCAGGACACACACTCCCTCTGTTACCACAAGCCCTCGGTTGGCACTGAACCGAAGCTGTTAACCTTCCCCTCTTAACCTCTCAGGCTTAGTAGAATGTTAACCAGAGCTACTCAGCTTATTTGATGAAGCTGACTCACTCAAAGTGGGCTCAGTATGTGGGTAGAGTGAGTTCACATCTACTGCAAAATACCACATAAATATATCCATGGAAAGCAGAGTGTAAGTGGGAAGGTTGGGATGTTGCTGAGAAACACAGCTCCCCAGTATCTCTCCTTTGATATCTCTGTGTCTGGGGCTGAAAGGCAAATCACACACCGAGATACTGAAGCTGGATTCCTAACATCTATTTCAGTAAGGCTGGGCAGTTCCTGCTACTGCAATTGCAAAGCACCCAAAGGGATGCAGGAACAGCCTTGGATGGTCACACCACAGGTCCATATAACATTTACCATGGCTAGACTGGTGGCCAGAAGCAAAAGTGAAGGAGTATATGTTTAGAGCAACCCTTCTCCAGAAGGCCTCCCTGCTTTGCCCATTGGACAGATAGGAGCTGAGTCTATATAGTACACTTGAGGTTGCATCTGCATCTAAAGTAACCTACACTCTTAAATAAGTCCTCTAACAATTCACAGATAGACCATACAGAATCAGAGACAGAGAGAAATAAGGACGAGGAACAGGCTCTGGACATAAATGTTCTTTTTATCGATTAAGCATATATAAAATCTATAGTGCTGCTGATTCACCTTGCTTTAGGGGAACGGCAAGAAGAAAGTTAAACAGACATCTTCTGGATTGTATGTGAAATACAGTAGTCGACAATCTCACCTGCCATGTCATTATTCAGGCTAGATGTTTGTAATGACCCATCCTGCTCTTAAAAATCAATAATATAGGAGGTTCAGTTCAAACAGTCCCATTTAAAGTGTATGTTTCGTATCACTCTTACTGCAAGATTTTAGTTCAGCCAATGCAGTTATAGAATGGATGACTTTGTACACTACATACTATGCAAGCAATTAGTGGTTTTTAAAAGGAAAGGTTACTTTGCCCTGAAACTTGGCAAAAGCCGCATGGTTAGTCTTCACCTATTCTCTTAATGCTGGAGGAGGAGAAAGCTCTCTCTGTGACACAGCGATCAAGACAAGCTCTGATGCAGACAGCTAGCATAGTGTTGAATTTCCTTCCTGCAGCACTTCTGCAATAATAGCTGCTGTAATTGTTCAAATTATAAAAAATCACAGGAAAACATGGTACTTTTCTCACCCACGTGTAGCTACCTTCTATTCATCAAAAGAAATTATCACTTTGCCACCGTAGATGTGATTTATATATTACATGCCCTTGTGAACCTCAATAATGACAATGTCTCAGTCTCAAAAGAATTGAATTACAGAGCACAGGAGTGGGTTATGTAGAGTCAGTCCAGCTACTTCCACAGCAGTCCATTTTAATCTGCTTGTTATCTTTCTCTTCAAGGAAAACTAGTTATTAAACTTTGGAGCAGCTGGCATTTGTACTATCTCTTACTTCAAGTAAAAGTAAAAACAGTGATGTTTTTCTGTTAGCTGCAAACCGTGGCAAAGATGAACCGGAGAAAGTTAACTCAGGATATACACTCCAGCAAATGTTATCTTTTATTTTACATGCAACACATGGTTGCATTTGTATTTCCTTATTTACAAAGCACAGAGGACACACTATCATGTCTTGGGTTTTGCAGTGTTGGATAGCATTGGAGACCTAAATCTGAATGAGAAACAAATATTTCTAGCCAAAAATTGCCCTGGTTTGACAGCAAGGGGTGAAACAACACACATGATGACAGTTATTTTAAGGAACAAGAATTTCTCTCCTGCACCTAGGAAGAGTCATTGCCGGCTTTCATTGGTGTAAAACAGAGGCTGGCTTGACTAAGAAAAGTGATAGAGTTTAGATCAGACATCTGACTGAATGTCAGCCCAGCTAAGCCTCACCTAAACTCACCATTTCTTTCCAGTAGAGGTGAAGAATAAGCTTCGTTAGGTGTTAGCTTGCTTTGTCAATAACTGGGTTATGATGAGGCCCTACCTTGTCCTACGCTAGAGAATACTGACATTCCTCTGCATAGATTCCTGCACAATTTTCAACACTCAGCTCCTGCCTTTAGTGTCATGAGCAATGTGTCATGCTCAGCTTATCCATTATTTCCTTTTCCAGTAGGAATAAAGCTTTTTATGTTGTAATCCATCAGCCACTGATCAAATATAAGTTGGGCTCAGCACTTGTTGGTTCAGGCTACACAGTTTTCTAAGAAGGCAGAAAACAAGAATATTTCTGTGAGGTTCATTGACTGGGAAAGCGGGTTACAGGGCTGCCCAGCAGGTTAGGCTTTGTGGTACAGAAGCCGTGCCCCAGACTTACACGCAATGGCATCAAAGCCCCAGGCAGCTATATGGGTTTCCTGGGAAGAGTTAGGCTTTCACAGTGTGACTCATGGAAATCAGCACAGCAAATGGGGAATAGAAATGCAGGAGTTCAGCACCTCTCTCTGAGAGAGGAGCGGCACTTGGTCCTACACCACCAGCAGCAATCTCTGCTCAGGATCATTTTGTCTGAATCCTCTGCAGGGCTCAGGTGCCTGAGGAGCTTTTTCTCACAATAGAGGCTGGAGGAGCTGCCGCCTTTTTTATTCTAGAAGAGAAACACCTGGAGCACTACATGATTATTGGAGCAATGACTAGAAGCTGTGGAGCCCTCTGCACCCAAATGTGCATGCTAAGTAACAATGAGAGATCCAACACATCTTCTCCAAATGGCTACGGATATTTAAATGGTTTGACATAAAGAGGAACAATTTCAGCTAGAAAGGCTGAAGACCCTTTCTCTTCCCCTAATCGTACAGAGGTGTTGAGGGCATTTTAAAGATAAGGGGGGAAAAGTGCTCTAAATCACATTGGTAGAGGGAATATCAAAAATATCTCATAACCCCAGGAGCTGCAGTAACCTTGAAGCTTTCAACAAAGTAGGACATGGGCAAAGAAAGTGGCATTGGTTGTCTTTTAGATGAGATTGGTTGTGTGGGACTATACCTTTATCGTCTCTCTCCCTCCCTCTTGTTTCCTTTATCCGACACTTTCCAAGCACCCAGTTTGTGCAGTGCCATAAATGAGAACAAAGGAGATGGAAGGAGGTACAGATGCTTGCAGTGGGATGGTGAAGCAGAGCAGTGCCAAGATCCTCAGGTGCCACATGGCTCCTCAGCTCTGGTGGTACTTTGTAATGGGTGGGAAGGTGTCAGCATGGTGCACGTTATCATACCTCACCCAGAGAATGGTGCTTTAGGAGGCAGCCTGCAGACAATGTCAATCTGGCTGAATATGTAAGGGGCTTGATGTCATCTGCACATTGCCCCTCAGTGTTGTGGGTGGTCTAGTCCACTGTGGTCCACAAAAACAAACAACCTTTTGGTTCAGAAGGCGGAGTAAGGGGAAACAACAAAGTAGGCCAGACCTTTCCTGAAAATGAATATTCATATTTCAGAGACATATAATCGATCTAAATGGGAATATATGCTCCAAGAAAAAAATCAGAAGCACGACATTATATGAGGGAACAGCTCCACAGGGCTAAAACATCCTTTTTTGTCTGTTTTGTAGAAGTCTGTGTTTAAAGTGCTAGGGGTTGACACATCTAATAGCCCAATAGCGGTACAGCTACCACAGCTCCATGTTCTTGGGTCCAACCAGTAGTGAGGCTGAGCATGTATTCCCAACAGGCACACATACACACCATAGTTATATATATGCATATATGCATATGCATATATGCATATGTGCTTGACCAGCTAGACAGATCAACACAAGAAATACAGCACTCACACAAATTCCAACAGCACCAACAAGCTCATCCTCTTGCCCTCTTTGGCTGACCAAGATGAAAGCCTGTTACAGGAAAATTCATATACATATGTATATATACACACACATACAGTCTGGATCCCCACATAACTAGCCTTAGATACCCAGTCTACCCAGTAACTGCCGCTGGATCCCCTGGCCTCCCAGTTGCTTCACCCACAGGCAGACACACGCATGCACACAGGCACAAGCAGGTCTCTCCGGTAGCTGGTCCAGAGACTGGCGTAGAAGTAACTTGACAGTGGTACTGCAAGGGTTTGTGGAAGAGGCATTGTGCCCAAGGATGCTTGCCGCATGCTGCAGCTTGGATGCAATGATGGAAGCCTGGATGTTCCTCAGCATCTGAGACTGGACACAGAACGAGCACTGTAACTCAGGGCAGTCCTCAGCGGTGATTCAACAGCGGGGGAGACATAGCCTCAGAGGCCTTGGATGGGTTTCTCACAATAATTGAGGGCAGCAACTTAATTTTTAATCAGACACTTGCATTATGACTGGTGTGATTTGTTTACAATCTGCCTGCAAGTCCCTGTAGTGACTTTAGCCAACTTAAAACAAAAAGAAAAAAATGACACTGCAATATAACCGCATACATTGGCAAACAGTGCAGTGCCTTGACTTTACAACCTCAGCATTAGCATCTCTTCCAGGACTGAAGCACCAATGTTTCTCCCAAATGCTTGGGATGGGAATTACCTGAGGTGACTTTGTAATACCAGCTGACTAGTGCCAACTTTTAAAGTGATGACTACTGTGTAATCACAGTCCTTGGACTGGCATTTCAGCTTTCCTCAATTTGTTTCCTTTTCCCTTTCTTTCCAAATGTAAATACATGTTGCTTGCCAGATTTCTTTTACAGAATGTCAGATCTCATGATACTGAAATTGTATAAATGAGCTCTAAGCAACAATGTTCTGCCTTCCTTCTGCCATAGTCAGCCTGATCTAGCCTCAGTCTCACAACTGTATGTAAGGAATGAAAGTCTGTTTCAAATCTGGCACAAATAGTGACATGGCTTCATATTTGAATGTGATAAAGTCATTAGTGGCTTACAAAGTTGCCATCTAGCAGCTGAACCGTCAGTACTGTCTGTGTGCAGGCTTAGCTGAGGCATGGATTTATCAGGCTACTGAGAAACGAAGGGCACAGTTTCACCGTTACTTTAAGTCAGCTGAACCTGGCACATAGGTTAAGAAGAAGAAACAGTCCTGCTCACCAACTAGTGCTACCTGGACATGCTCATCTCTGTTCCTCCCTTGTGCTGATACTGGCCATCATGCAAAGCATAATGAATCGGGTCCGTGACTTTATCTCACCTCAGCTATCTCAGAACAAATAAAAGCAAATGAGATGTTTGGTTTTAAACCAAATCAGTTCCTTAATCCTGGTTATGGCATGGTTGTGCAAATGCTTACAAAGAAAGTGAAGACAAGAAGGTAGGAGGAAAGCAGGACTGTGTCCTCTGTAGCGGTACAGACCCAGATTGACCATGACCCTTCACCGTAAGGGGACTGTAGTCCTCCCACTGGGGACACCTGCAGTGTCACACACGTTCCTGGTTGTATGACAGAGGAACTCATACAGAGGTACCGAACCCTCTTCTTCGCCTTTTCCCTCTCTCCAGCTGTCCTTAATTGCAAGGTAAAACACACCGAATTAAACTTCTAGAAAATCTTCCTGAAGGGCCAGTTAGGTTTACACTATGTGTCAGTGTCTCTGCGGTAGTTCAATACAAGGAAATCTTTAATAACAGATATTTAAGGTCTGGCTTCTCCTCCTATACTGCAATCGGTCAAGTGTAGCTCTGTTCACGACTGTGGAGGCATGCTGTTGGGAAACAGCTCTTAGGAGAGACTCTTTTCAAAATGATAAAGAAAATGCCTGCTCTCATTGTTTTACTCTACTTTTTTCAGGTTTTAAGATCTCTTTCCTGTGAGCAGCATCTTTTTTCAGAGCGCACAACACTATCTGGAACAGTATGAAGTTATCCAGCCTATATACAGCAGTGCTCTTATACTCTGCTTGATATTTCCCACTGGCAACATAAACCCATTTATTTCTTGACTCATCCTTTCATTAGCTATAATCCCATTGCATATATTATTCATAGAATAATATGAATTCAGAAATATATATCGGTGTCTTTTTTTTAATTATCCTCAAATCAATCTTATTTTTCCTCCCATTCTTTAAGCCAATGGGGTTTTTTTCAAATTAATTTTCCACTAAGGCTCATTTCATTTCACTTTGTATAATCTGGCATGTATGGAGCAGAACAAGGAAAATATTCAGGTCTATTTATATGAAATTAAATGGAAGTGATATATCCATGTCTTTTATAGATGGCTTTAATTTTCTCTGTAAAAGCACCTTACCACACTAAAACTCTTTGTGAAAGCAAAGTATTTCCCCAGAATGAAAATTTAAACTACCAAAGCATCAACATAGCAGGTGGGAGTCTTTATTACTTTTTACCACATATCAGCTCTTTAGACTTATCAGTGCTGGTACACACAAGTATTAAGCTCACTAACAGTTAGAGAGATCTGTATACAGATACATAGCAAAAAGCTTAAATAAAATTGAGACTACATGCTTTGCAATAGTATAACCTGACTCCAAGAGGTATTGTAGTCTGGTAGGCACAAAGTGACGCCATAGCTGAGGTCCCACTCGACCACAGCATGTCTAGTGTGAACTTAGGCAAGCCATTTTTACTGTGTCTATTTTCTCTAAAGTAAAATGGAGTCTTTAACACTTTCTAAAATTTCTCTAATATGCAGGAAGAATATTCTTTGCCTTTATGACTTTTTGGGAATCCCTCTGACCAGATAACCTCCCTTAGCTATTTCTGCATCAAGTATGCAGCTTCTCACGGAACCAGAGAATTTAAGTGATAGCGAATTTATCATGTCCCTAGATCAGTTTTTCCAATGTTTAAATACAAACACTGAGCCTTATTTTAGCTTAAATTTGTCTAAATCCAACCCATTTGACAATATTAGAACACTGTTTCTTGCTACAAAAATAATCTTTGCATAGATTGTTGATCATCATAATGTAGTAATTCTAAAACCTTCAATATTTACTTTAATAAAACAACCACCACAAAACAATTTCTTCTTTGGAAGTGCAATATAGAGAGATTGAGCCTTTTTGAGTTCTAAATGTGAGACAGGGCATCTTTCAAAATTCAAATTATTCTCCTATCCGTTTCAGTTCCTTAGCCTCTTATTTGGTTTATTTAGCTCAGTTTTTATTTCTTCAAGCAAAGAAAGAAACCTTCCAGACAGAAACAGTCTTTGCTCTAATCTAGATAGAATTATTTTTTAATCTGTCCAAGGCATTTAAATAAAAGCTACCTCTTCTGAGTCACTTTTGCTTGCCTCTGAAGAAATACAAAGGGCATTCGGGCTATCAGGAGACTGATTCCATTTCAGTTAGTTCATTTCCATGTTTTAAATTTCCATTTCTTAAGTCCTGATTGCCCATGACCCTTCTGGGTAAGAGTTGTCACCCTGGAGGATTTATGGTTTATTCCTGCTAGATCCCAGATTGGGTTCTCCCCATTTCCATTCCCTGAATAAAATTCCTGATGACTTTTGATTAGCTCTTCTCTTCTTTCCTTTATCCCTCCTTGTATTCCCCATCACGCTCATATCCCATCTGCTCTCTTCAGTACTGCCAGCATCTCCCAAATGACGCCAGTCTAGCTGGGATTGCAATGTTAAAAAAGTCTCCATGTCTGGAAAATGTCACTCCTGCCTATACAAATAACTAATTATCTGTTTGCCCTCTTCGTCTACATGCTGAGGAAGAAAGTAACCAACCAGACTGCTGTAGGAGTCGGACAGATTTCTCTCTCACTGAACTTCTGCCCAGTACTTTTTTGCACAGAAGAAATATGGAGATTGGATATCACAGAGCCCTGATCTGATTCTTTAGCTGTCTTTTTCTTCCCTTTAGTCTCATTATGTCAAAAAAGGGAGGAAAAGTGGAATAAAATGGCCCTTCAGGTGTCATTTAATTCATAGTCCTGCTTTGTTAGGCTTTCAGGGCCAGGGGAGGATGCAGAGGTTCATACGAAGAGAACATGACAGCAGTGGTTTGCCAAGATAACCAACAATTCCAGAGAGTTCAGGTCTGCTGTTCTACCACAGTCCTTTCTTTTCTACCAGGAACTTTGTCACTCCATGAAGGGACCAGTTAATTGCATCAGCATTTTGTCTCTCTGCATGTAGTTTTAATTCTGCAGCCCTAAGCTCTTCCAGGTTTGCAGCTACTGAGCAAAGCACAGAAAACAAGTATATATTTTCAAGGTACTAAAAGGAAGTAACTTACAACATGGCTGCTTTTAAGGGAAGAAAAGAAAAACTTCTATCAACAGTAAGTGGAGTAACATTTGATTGATGGAAGTACCGATTTCTCCCTGTCACAGAAACCACACGCCCGTTATTGGATAAAGCAACTGTTTCTGTAGGCCAAGGCACATGAAAGAATTGTCGGATGATCCATTGCAGCTGTTCAGATGTGTTCTCTTTGCCTACAGAAAAGGTAGCGCTGCATGAAGGAGAGCGCGTTTGATGCTAACTGCCTTAAATGTAGCCAGGGACTGAGAAAGCACCTTATTTGAGGAAAAAGGTATCCTACAACATGTAATTCAGCGGTCCTAGTACTCTGAAACAAAAGACACTGTGATTATTTTCTTCAGATATACTTTTTTTTTGGCCCAAGACTTTTCAGTTAAGACAGATCCCCAGGGATAGGGGCACTGTGCCAATGTCACTACTTGGCTGATAGCAAAAGCCATAGGCTACTTCAGGATTTCAGTTTTCCTTAAAAATATATGAAGGGAGTTAACAGCCTCAGTTGGGGAGTCATAAAATGTAACTCTCTGATATGAAATGGCTTATGGTGCCCAACAAGAACTATTTGTACTTCACAACAGAGATATAGCTTAAGTTGTACCCTCTCCACTGATTTTCTCCCCAACTGGATGCAATTGGGAGGTTTCTTTTTCCACTTAGCTGGGAAATCTTTCTCAAAAGGCAAGGGTAAGGTTCCGTCTTTCATAACTTTTCTTACAAAATATGAGTAAAGCAGGGAAACGGCAGTGCCCCCCTTTTAAAAGGAGAAATACAAACAGATGAGGATGTAAAAAATACTACTGAAATATTAAATTTGTCAGTTTTCTCAGGCAAAAGAAGAAAAACATGAAGATCCTCATGAAAATACAGAGCATCATGCATTATCTTGCCAAGAAAAAATTAGTATTTTGAGCCCATCTTACTGAACCAGCTGGGAACAAGTCTTTAAGTGGAAAGAATAAATGGAACTTCACCCAATTGCTTTATTAGCAAGCAGAATATGACCCTAATATTTCAAAGTGTCCAAAAACAACAACAACAGCAACAAAAGCCAAGATAAATGCACAGGGCCAGCTATTCTAAAGGGAGTAATGGAAAGTGTGACTCTTAAAACCCTAATGGATGTTTCTGAGATTTCTGCAGTAGCATACAGATATGTTAGATGAAACAGATTTCAGTAAAGATTATATGATTTTATGCTGGCTAAAGGAGAGAACTGTTCATAAACAACCCAATGAATTGTGCAACATATCTTGTGCATCAGCACAACCCATCATATCAGTAATTAGAGGCATACAATTGGATCTAAATCTAAAGATCAGCTGCAAGAACAGACAATTCAATGCTCCTGCTCCTGCTAAGAAAAGCTTTATATCTAATGTGGGAACCAGACTGCAAATAAAGGAATCCAAAAGTACATATGTTCATTTCCATGGAAATGCTTTGCATTTGCATTCTGCTTGAAAGATTACTGGCCTAAGGTTTCTTCTTGAAACTGCTTATGAAACAGCAACATTTAAGTCATCCAGAGAGAGGATGCTGCATTTCAGGGCATGTCATACAAAGCTATTTCAGGCAAATGACAACTTCTAGCTCTGAACTTTGTGCTCATCAGCCCTCCAGATTTTCAGAATGTGGCTGCTCAGCATTTTCTAAAAATCAGGCCCCAAGAAGTACCTCAGATTGAACATTCAAAAGTTAGGGTATGGATCATCACCAGACTTTGAAAACCTGATCCAAGTCCTACCTCTGCCTTTTTCTTAAAATATTACCATGTTCCCATAACCAAAGTATCTCTGTACCTCTAACAGCCCTGTGCTGCAGAGAAGAGCTATCTCAGCTCCCATCTACAAATGCTAGGAAAACAAGGCACTGATAGTCAGGGTGCCTTGCCCAAGACATGAGTAAAAGCCAGGCAGGGAAAGGATTGGAGTCCAACACACACCCCTACTCCCCTCAAGCTAAACTAGTGTCCTGGTTTCATTTATATTCTATGCCTTTTTAAATGATTACTGAATTTCTCTATGCTGTTCTCCAAAGATGTAATCTGATTACAGTTTCTGTTCAAACTTTCTTGTGATAACTGCAGCTGAAGCCTTGATATCATTGTTTAAATTTATCCATCTGAAAGCTTCAGCTGAGCATTATTATTCTGACAAGAGTTTTTCTAGACAGGGCTGATGAAATTAACTGGAGAGCCACAAATGAAGATTTTAATCAAGATTAATACGTGCATTGTTAAGGGTTGACAAGATGTATGAATATAGTGATGTTGTCATCTATTAAATCTTTTGATCCTAAAAAAAGAACCAAGGCTTTGGCTCTACCTCTGTTTTGATGAGTGTGAGAGGGCTTTAATTGGTGGGGTAAGCAGAGTGTTTCTCAACATTTCTGCCCAAAGACAGGAGGTAAAAATCTACCAGCAGAATCCCTGGAAGCTCTGCAGAGATCCTGATACTGCCAAGCATTTGCATTTGGGTCTGTGTTTCTGAGATAACTTGAGTCCCTGAACAGCTGGTTAATAATTATAAGAGGGGAAAAAGTCTGTGTCCTCCAGCCAGCAGCCAGTGTCAGGGAGCAGCAACTGTTGAGCCAAGATCTCAATTAAAGTACAATCTACAGGTCTCTTTAGACCATTTCCACCCCTCGTAACTGATAAATGAATTCAGTGATCCCTCCCTGAGCTTGATGCTGATAATGCCCTCCTACCAATATCTTCTGATCGAGCATGGGGTCCCCTTTCTTCACGTATGAGATGCCTGCATCTGCTCCCCTTGCAGCAGCTTGCCAACTCCCCTGTTCCAACCATCCAGGTGTCTGCTGACAAGCCAAGGTCACCATGTAAACAGCAGGGGATCAGGGAAAGGATTTGAGGATTGACAGAAAGTGAAGAATTGAGCAGAAAAAGCCCATACACAAAGGGAGAAGTCAGAATGTTTTGGAGGGTTGTTAGTTTTGCTTTCCAAACACTTCCAGTAGTTGATTTGAAAATGTCAATACAAACTCTTCCCATACTGCAGTCCAAGTTAAAGAACAGACATACAGCCCTGCGCTGACAGACAGCTAATGGGAGAAACTTTGGCAGAGAGAAATGGAAAGGAGCAGCTGAGGTCAAAGGTGTGGGTAACAACTTGTATTGGGTTTGTGTGGCAAGGTTTTGGTAGCAGGGGGGCTGGAGGGGTGGCCTTTGTGAGAAGATGCCAGAATCTGCCCCCAAGTTGGATGGAACCAATGCCAGCCGGCTCCAAGACAGACCCGCTGCTGGCCAAGGCCGAACTCATCAGTGACGGTGGTAGCGCCTCTGTGATAACATATTTAAGAAGGGGGAAAAAAAGCTGCACAATTGCAGCTGGGAGAGAGAAGTGAGAATAGGTAAAACAACTATTCGGACATTAAGGTCAGTGAAGAAGCTATGGTTGGAGAAAGACTCTTTCCTGATAGCTGACCTGCTTTATCGAGTTTTTAGACTCATATAGCTTATCCCTTCTTCCTCAGATGTTTCCACCTCCTTGGTGATGTCAAATCAACCATGATGTAGCCATACTTTAATGCAGGCATGAAAAAACTTGGAAAGAAAATAGAGGAAGGGGAACAGGATTGAGCAGCTGGCAACAAGACCGTTCACAACCAGCCATAAATATTTCTGAGGGTGAGGAAGGACTGAGGTCTTTAATCCTTTTCTCTCTATCCTTCACAACCATGTGAATTCCTGAGCGGAAATTGCAGTCAGGTCACAGTGAGACAGTGAATTGCATTTATGGAATTTAAAAGCATATTTAGCCTCTCTGCAGCACTGCAGGCCTTTGCTTTTTGTAGGCTTGCATAGGAACTCAGCACTGAAGTAGCTAACCCCAAATGATTTGGAAAGCATTACATGCCCGTGAACACAAGTCATTGCATGCCACTCTGTCCCCAGGGTTCAAAAAAAAACCCATCAACACCTTTCTTTTAATCTTCAGGAAGAAAATTTCTGCCAATCTCCACCATTAATTGACATGCTTTTTCTTCTACAGCATTTTTGAGCGATGGTTAAGAAGACACAGGCCCATGCTAGAAGTTTACCCAGCAGCCAACGCACCCATTGGGCACAATCGAGAAAATTACATGGTCCCCTTTATCCCCCTTTACAGAAATGGAGAATTTTTTAAACCCTCAAGAGAGCTGGGGTATGACTATGAGTATCTGCAAGAACCAGGTAATGTTACTATTTTGGGTAAATGTCAAATTTGTTGCCTATAACCTGGAATATGTCTGTAAAATGAGAAGATATTAAAAAAAATATTTTATTCCAGATTTTTCCCTGAATATAGTCCCAAATTGTACTTGCTTGTTTTCATATTTCTGGTCTGATGTAGAGTCAACATGATACCATTAGAAAAGTTCCAACCAAAAATCAGTCACTGACATCAATCCTATCTATGCTCGCCTATGAAGAGCAGAATCTGCCCCAAATGGTCAGCTCATGATCAGAACTGGGGAGAAAAAGTGCTGGATTTTGAGTCTGCCATTTGCCCAGCTCAGCTGTTACAGTGCAACACAAATGGGAACCAATGTGATTTTCAAATTTCTGGACATGGTCTAAAGGAGGGCAGATGTAAAGCTCTCTTTCTAGTTTACAAATGTAATCTGATCTCTTAAATACACGGAGTAAAATTCACCAAGGCACCAAAGGCCAACACAAGGTCTGTGCAGCACTTAAAACAGCGATCCACTGACTTTTTGCTTGCCCTATGGTTATTTATATGAACACAACTTAATAATTCATAATGCCAATTTCATTTAATCAAATTAAATTTGCACTGTTTAGTGATGGTTTTGACTTGCATTGCTGTTCAAAGATAGTTTAGAGTTGGGGATCTTGGCAAAAGGAGGACAGAGGCCCTTGGGGCTGTAGCTGCTGGGGAACCTCAGGTAGACCAGGTCTCGTGCTCAGAGTAGCAGACTTCGTAGTTTTGCCTGAGTAGTACAGGCCTCCTTATTGTATACAGGAAGGGTTAAAGTCTATTAAAGATATAAAGTTACCTGGAACTGATGATTGCTCAGATACTTTGGCCCAATCCTTTCTAAAACTGGGTCATTGGAATGATCTGATCTGTTATGTTCACCACTGCCAAAAGCTACCCGGGATGTGGGATGCAGTTATCCTTGCAAAGCATTGGCCACTGAACAGATAGGTTACTGGGCATGTTTGCTTTCCCTGTTTGAGGCAGAAAACTTTCTGTGAGCGTGTCTCTTCAGTTAAAAGGCAATTAAGAGCTGAAAGTCCAATTACTATATAGCAAAAGCACCAGGGACGTTTTAGCGATGCTAGCATTCTTACAGCTTGCTTTTTGTCTTTATCAAAACAATTAGCTCTCAGGGCATCCCTGCTTCCCTGACAGAGTTTGTTTACTAATGGGGGTGTATGGTTTCTGCATACTTGATAAACTGTCCAGTCATGCATTTATCTTGTTCGTTTGCTTCTCAAGTAAAATCTAGCTTGTGATTTAAAGTCATCCAGAAAACACTTTTTTGACTATTTTATGTGTAACGAAAGGAATCTGCAACTCTCTTGTATAATTGTTAAGGCTGTTTTAGGACTACAACCCAGGGACAGAAGTCAATATTTCTCCTAACATGCCATAAGCAATTTGGTCAGCCCAAAGTATTCAGACAGAAAATAATCTAATAAATGCTTCAAATATAATATAAAAATATTATTTTGGTCTTATTAGTAGTATTTTTGCTTTTTTATTCATGTTGGCATAATTTAATTCCTGATCAAAACCAGAAATATTTATATATATTTTTAATGAAAGACACTAGTTTCCTAAAACCACATTATTCCTAAAATTGTACCACTAAAAAAGTACCATGACTCTCAGAAGCACTGAGTCCTGAATTGGTACTGCAAAAGGAAGCAAATGGTAAAATATTTATCATTTAACAATTTAATTCTATTGCTTCCTGGTCTCTTCCTTTTTCCCAGGGGAGCACACGATCCTCAGAAAATGAAATTCTTATTAAATTCTGCCCATGTTTTTAACATGGTAAGGTAAGGAAAGTAGTTCCTTAATTATTTTGAAAGATCAACACAAAGAGTGAAATTCAACCTCATTTAGAAAGCCCAGATAATCCTTGGATGTCGCTCAACCTCTTGTTAATCTCACTGAGAAGAAGAGAGCTTAAGCTATTTCTTATCTGAAGGGAAGAACGGGTTACAAATGGAAAATGGGCTGGAATCTCAAAATGCAGATATGGATTTTCTCAGTACTCCAGTGTTTAAACCTAGACTTTTCTCCAGATAGGAATGCTGGGTTCCTGTTCAGAGAAACATAGGAGGAAACAGGAACTTCTTGGTAGAGGAGCTGAAGCAGGAAAGCCTGCTGACCCTCCCTGAAAGATCCCGCGTACTGAAGGGAGAACAGAAAGTCTATGACTGGCAGCCAGGAGTTACTAGACATATTGGGAAAAGTTACAAAGGAAAAAAACAATCACAGTAGTGAAGATCTGGGTGGTCGAGAAGAGGCAGCATTTCTGCAGATCTTCCAAATGAGGAGGAAGAGGAAAGGGAGAGGAAGAGGACAGGACAGAGTGAGGAATGAGCACACAAGACCTGGCTCCATCCTGTCCTCAAGACCTGGCTTGTTTGCTTTTAAAGGAAGCAGCTGGAGGAAAGCAGCAAGGGCAGCAGTTCTGAGTTACAGCACTAGCGACTTGGTAGAGATGAAGCAGGACTACACAGAGCATGATGAGGCTGGTTACAAGAAATAAAACTTGGAAAGAATCCAATGACAAAATGGCATTTTAATGCTAAATTATATTGTTGTTGTTGTTCCCCTGAGGAAAAGCCGGTGCCTGGAGCCCTGCTTTCCACTGAAAAGCAAATCAGTGTGTGACAGTATGTGGTTATTTTAATTGCAGCTTCATTTATTTTTATACGTATGACAGCCCTGAAGCAGAAGTGGTCACAAACAGTGTGTGTGGAAATCCATCCCTCAGGAATCAAAGACACATGTCAGAGTCTAGTTACCGGGGAGCTGATCTGAGCAGAAACCAGAGCAGACATGAGAACTGTGAACTGTAAAACTACCACAACCTGCACGGCTTACTGAAAACAAACGTTTGTTAGCATCAATAAAAAAGATTTGGAAGACTAACGGCACCACCTAGCAATAGCTGTCAAAACAATTTTCTATGGCAAGAGCTATTCCAAGCACTTACATTTCAGGGCCTGGACTGTCTTCTCTATTTTTTTTTTTTCTTCCAGAAATAGGAACAGATAAATCCATAGACACAGCCTTGACTTTTCCCCAGAAAATCTCCCTCTCTCAGTGGGAACAATTTGATGACCACTACAATGTGTAGCTGGGTAATTCACTTTTTTTTTTTTGGAAAAGCAGGCAGCTACCCAATTATAAACCCAGGAATCTAACCATCAGTTGCAATTTTTGGACATCCTAACTAAGGATCTTTGACACTCAGGGCAAAGCAAGGGATAAGAGCATTGTGATTACAACGTAGAAGGCCAGGTTGCTCAGGGATATGCTGCAGGAGGAGAGCTCATATCCAGAGTCTGACTGCAGCTCATTTCTATTTCTGGCTCTTCAGCAATTTGGTTGCAAAATCACATCCAGGCGAGTAGAAAATGTGGCAGCTGGCAAATATGGTACCACCATGGAGGGACTCTGTTGGCCACAATGTGAAAGGGCAGTGTTATGCATGTATCTGCGGATGTGCCATCGATCCCAGTGAGTGGGCAGGACTCCACAGCGTTGCTATGCAGAAGTAACAGGCGGAGACAACTCTAATCAACTTCAGCACTGAAAAATGAATTACAAAGTTGCTGTTAGCCATGCAGAAATGGTCTGATTCTCACTGATTCTAGAGGTGAAGGGTGGGTCATAGTTTCCTGATTTACCTACCTTGGGCTGAAGGCAGAACTGAAAGGGAGCAGCTTGAGTTGACACCATTAGATACCGTAGCTCTACCATAAGCAACCCGCTACCAGCGACTGCACGGCATCTCTTGCAGTCCAGAGATAATGGACTGTGGCTGAAAGTCTTCAGATTTTCTCTCGTTGTCAGAAGACAATGTTTCAAAAGACTTTCCAAGCTGGAAGGAGACCCTGATTAAGTTAGTGGGAGCTGTGAACTTTCCATCACTGCAGAGACAAGTGATCCTGCCTTAAGACAGACCGAGGGACTCAATAACTTGAATCCCTCCCAGCTCATCTTCCTAGTTTTTGATTGTGGAAGTCTCACTGGTATTTCCTTTGACCACCCAGAGGACACAATCAGTGAACCATACACACACAAGAGATGGCAGAAACCAAATAGAAAGAACTTGCTCACCAGGACAAGAAAAAATTTGCAAGCTTGACCTAATAAGACATGTTTGTGCTGCCTCAAAATTTGCTTTAGAATCTGCTGCCCGTTAACTACCCATCTTAGGGGTAGAAAAGCATGTAAAATGGAATAGCAAGACTGCCAACATATCAGTGGGGCATATGGCAATAGATAAATGATAGAAAATTTGTTTTGTTTATTTCTTGACTGGCCAGGATTTTTATTTCTAGTTTGTGGAATTAACCCTGGAAAGACTTCGTCATCCTCTAGTTTACATAGAAGGAACATCTAAAATAGATAAATATTGTTTAAAAAAAAAAAGTAAATATTAAGGGTTTTTTTTCATCCTTGGGATCCATTATATCAATAATGTAGTTTGACATTACCACAGAAGGAAGCTCTCAGGATGCCCAATAATAGATTGTCTATAGCACGTTTCTTCTTCAATCATCATGGAAAGTCCACATTATTACCCTAAATATAGGAGATACACATTTCTTCACCTTAAAATTACACTGTTGTGATTTCCTACCCTCTCAATAACATCCAGCAACCCACACAAAATGGACTGCCTGGTATTTTTAAATTATATTAAAAAAGAATGATCTGATGTATTAAGAGTAAGAAATTATTTGTTACTGTTACCTAGAGCTAACATTCTCTGTGAGAAGGAAGAGTATGTCAAGAGTTGAATGCTAAGACCATGGCTGAGGTTAATCACTGCTATTTTCCTATCAGAAAGAGCAAGATGAGGAGATATTGTTGGTATTAGTCACTAATAGGAGGGTAGATATCAAACACCAGCCTGACCTGGCTTCCTTTTGCTTTGTCATGAACCTATTGACTGAAAGGGCACTTTTAATTGATGTTCATAGCAGCTTCCAGTGAGGATTATCATTTGACTCTAAACTGTGATATAAAAGGAACGGAATTGGTGTTGGCTAATGTCTCCCACAAAGCAGCTATGTGTTGTCCCCACCACCACCACTTCCTTGACACTTTTCCCAGGTAGTCATCAGCAAACACAGTTGCTGCACTCTTGGGCCTTGCACAGTTAGAGATTAAAGAATTATGGTAATGGAATACTTGAAATTCCAGTTTGCATGATTTTGGCTGGGCAGCCAGTCCAGTCATAGGTTTACTGTTGTGTTAGAGTCACAGATTAACAGATTATATGGTGTCCTGGGGTGCTTCATCCTCTGACACCCAAGAGTTGCCTTGGCAACTTTATGATAGCGATGCCAAACATCTTTTGTGTGGCAAAAAGAAACAGGCAGTAGATGCCAGGAGGTGGCTTTTGGCTTTGAGCTAATTACAGAAACTGTACAGACTGAGGCTGAAAGCAAGAGAAGGGCATATTTGACTGATTATCAGGATATAATAAAATAGATTAATCCCTTCTGAAAGGGCCTGCCGTGAAATGTGACATCTCATCATCTCAAAGTCGTGTTATGTTTTACCGGGAAGAAGATAGCTCAGAGCTCCAACTAATATTGATGGAGGAAAGAGATGGTTCAAGGACAAAGTACAAATTTAAGATGTCATTTTGAAAATCCTCATATCCCAGATAAATTCTGTGAGGAAGAGAACTGTAATAATCCTCTTTTTCCATAACATTAAAACAATATCACGTTCCTGTTATGTATCAATTTTCTTTTATCATATGCATACTCCAGTTTAAATAGCCAGATTGTTTCTGATTTAGACATGTTTGCAATATAAACATAGAAGAGTTGAGTTAAAAAACATTGGACTTACAAAGTCAAGCACACAAAGTTAAGAAAAGCCAGTAGTAAAGTTGTCTATATAGCCATAATTCACCCTCCACCTCTACATGTATGCATTATCTTTAATTGCACACTGTTTTTTCCCCAGATGTCCACCTCATTCACTACACAGCATAGATGGCATTCATTAAGAACCAGATGACCAATCCTTTTTACTTTTGATGTTCATTTTCTCATTTAAGCAGTGTGTAGCCTAATGTATGATTCATTGCACACTTTCAAAATGTTATCCAAAATGTATTCTTCTAACACTTTTCTTTGGTGCCAATCACTATAGCAGCTGAGTCCTGCAGAAATATTAGTTTATATTCACAATACAAAGGATTCAGTGAATGGTACTGTCCTCATTTGACAGATGAGAAATGAAGGATTAGAGAGATAATTTACCTCACACCCAGAGGTTTGTGGAGTTCACTCTGAAACATCAAGAACCTAATTTTTCTGTAATTCTTAGTGTTATATAGCATTTATATGTCTAATGAGGTCAGAAGCAGAAGGCTGAACATGCAGATTCTTGCAAATATAATCTCAGAATACAAAGTTGGTTTAACTGGAAAACAAGGACTAGAGAGATAGCAACCAAATGTTCCCCAAAGTGAGGCTCAGTTGTAGGGACAAACAAACTATATTCTGCCTAAACTCAGCCTAAAATGTAATTACATCTCAGAAAGTGAATCAGACATCAAGTGCTAAGGATAGCTTAGCCTTAAAGGTGCTGCAAACCAAAAGCATCTTTTCAGAGCACAGTACACATAACAGCATATGCTCAGAAGCACCATGATCCAAGAAGATATATGGGATTACATTTCTGGGCACAGTGAAAATGCAAGATGGAGGAAGATGTTTATAGCCTTTGTGGGGGTATAGCACACTAAATATGGTTGAGCACATCTCAATCAGTCCAGATGCATGAACACTATTTAAAAATAAACCACCATAGGGGGTCCCTCCATAGGGGTTCCCTTTTCTTTCCTTAATAGCTAGTAATTACACCTAATAATAGTAATTACAGCTAGTAATTGGGAGATGTGGCTTCCAAATCCTCCTTGGCCCAAGGGGACAGGTATTCCCATTTCTCAAATTCAAGCCAACAGGTTGTTGGGTGCACTGTGAACAGGTCACTTTCCAACCTCTATTGTGAAGTGAGAGCCCTGTGTGGCAGGGTTTTCATAACTCATTAAGCCATAGTAAGAAAAGCAAAGACACAGACACACACATTCATACCACAAAGCAAGAAGGCAGCTGATTATCTGACCAGTGAGAAGCTGCCCTGGATTCACCAAAGAAAGAGGATTTCTTGTGCAGAGAGTGACCAGAGAATAATTACTGCCTCTCCCCACACAAGAACTATCAAATGAAACGAGCAGGGGACAGGTTCAAAATTAGTGAAAGGAAGCTTTTTTTCCCCACTCAATATGTAGTTAAACCAGGGATCCCCTTGCTGCAAGAAGCTGTGATAAAAGTTCAAAGAGCAGCTAGGAAAGCTGATGGAAGGAAAAAAAAAAATCCTCCAATGACTATTATATACAACGACACCACATCTGGTTCAGGAAATCCCTGAGCTGCAAACTGTTGGAGGCTGGGTAAGTATTTTGTGAAAGGATTGTAATAGGCTTGACCTGTTCTTAAACTCTTCCTAGTGCCCTGCTTTGGTTATTGTTGCCAACAGGATGCTGAGCTAGCAGGACCTTTGGCCATACTGTATCAAACTTCTTGGGTTATAGTCTTACAGTTTTGACAAAACAATAAAGAGCACTGGGGACAATGATCTTTGTTCCTGCCTTTAATAAGAAGATTGAGAAACAGACTGTAAGGACTGAAGAGATTTGTTTAAAACTATTTGTGACCTTCAGACAATTTCTACCAATGTAGTCTCTTTTTTCACTCAGCCTTCCAGTATTATCTGTTATACAACTTCTATAAACTGACAGTACATTGCATCATGTAAAAGAACCTTTCTTTTTCTGTTTTTTTTCCAGCACTTGATTCTTTCCAGGAGTTTTTAATACCCTACCTTGAGCAAGCCCGTCAGATCTGGGCTTGGTTGGTTGGAGCAGCTGTGATTGGAGGCATTATTACTGCTGTGCTCACAGGGCTCATTCTGGCCTGCCGGAAGAAAAAAAGAGGAACTTCTTCAGAGATACAACCCTTGCTCGTAGAAAGTGAAGATTACAACAATATCTCTTATCAGTCCAATTTCTAGAGGTCTCCAGTAACTCAGTGATGTTACTAAAGTGCTAATCAAACATGCAGGTTTTGATTCCTGTTTACAAATACCTTGTTGAGGTATGCTGCATAAGCAGGATGGACAGTCTTGCTCCTCAAGCCACTTGTAACCTCCACTGTTGTGGTATCTTATCAGATCCACTCCTACAAAAATCTCCCAGATCCAACATAAGTTACCATGCCACCCAGAGAACACCATGCACCATGTGTTTCCTATGCTTGATTAAATAACGCTCCTATGAAACCAGGCCAGCTCGTGTGTTGGTGGCTTTAATGCATAATTCTCTGCTCTTTTTTTGCTCTTTTACAGCTGTAGGCTCTAATCCCACAGCCCAATCCATGTGATTGGTGCATGGCTTTAGGGAGAGGTGCCTGACTGCACCATCGCTGCTACATTCACTTTGTGTTTGAATGTAAGAGCAGAAAGAGCCCTTTAGTTTAGTAAGCAAAATATGTGGTCTCTCTGAGCAGAGTGAATGACCCATAGACCCATAGACACATTTTTCTTCTAGCATAAAAATATTTTCCCTCCAGTTCCCGTAATGACCTGTTTGTCCTTGATTGAATGCCATCAGCAGCAGAAAACAGGCTCTTGGAAACCACTTCTTCCTTGTCTCAAATGCTCCAGTTAGTCTTCTTCTACACCATCTTGCATTCATCTGGGGAGCTGAGAGGTTTTTAGGAGATGAAACCTAGTGTCACCGTGTCCACCTCTGTTCAGTTTGACCTAACGATTGCTCATATTACGGTTGACTTTTGGTTGCTCAATATGCATATATTCCATACAGGTAACCCACACACAACAAAAAAAGGTGTGGTGGGTTGACCTTGGCTGGACACCAGGTGCCCACCAAGCCGCTCTTATCATTCCCCTTCTCAGCAGGACAGGGGAGAGAAAAAATTACAGAAGTCTCATGGGTCAAGATAAGGACAGGGAGATCATTCACCAATTACTGTCACGAGCAAAACAGATGACTTGGGGAAATGAGTTTAATTTATTGCCAATCAAAAGTCAGAATAGGATAATGAGAAAATGAAAAGTAAATCTTAAAACACCTTTCCCCCACCCCTCCCTTCTTCCCAAGCTTAACTTCACTCCCCATTTTCTCTACCTCTTCCTCTCTCAGCAGCGCAGGGGGATGGGGAATGGGGCTTGCAGTCAGTTCATCACACATTGTCTCTGCTGCTCCTTCCTCCTCAGGGGGAGGACTCCTCACACTTCCCCTGTTCCAGTGTGTCGTCCCTCTCACAGGAGTCAGTCCTCCAGGAACTTCTCCAATGTGAGTCCTTCCCACGGGCTGCAGTTCTTCATGAACTGCTCCAGCGTGGGTCCTTTCTACGGGGTGCAGTCCTCCAGGAACTGACTGCTCCAGCATGGGTCCCCCACAGGGTCACAAGTCCTGCCAGCAAACCTGCTCCAGCATGGGCTCCTCTCTCCATGGGTTCACAGGTCCTGCCAGGATGCTGCTCCAGCATGGGCTCTCCACAGGGTCACAGCCTTGGGCACATTCACCTGCTCCAGCTTGGCTCCATGGGCTGAAGGTGGGTATCTGCTCCACCATGAACCTCCATGGGCTGCAGGGGGACAGCCTGCCTCACTGTGGACTTCACCACGGGTTGCAGGGGAATCTCTGCTCTGGTGCCTGGAGCACCTCCTCCCCCTCCTTCTTCACTGACCTTGGTGTCTGCAGAGTTGTTTCTCTCACATATTCTCACTCCTCTCTCTGGCTGCAATTGCTGTTGCACAGGTTTTTTTCCCCCATCTTAAATACATTATCCCAGAGGTGCTACCACCGTCACTGATGGACTCGGCCTTGGCCAGCAACGGGTCCATCTTGAAGCCGGTGGCATTGGCTCTATCTGACACAGGGGAAGCTTCTAGCAGCTTCTCACAGAAGCCACCCCTGTAGCCCCCCCGCTACCAAAACCTTGTCACGCAAACCCAATACACAAGGTATCTAATTACATAATGAGCCTTAACCAAAAAGAATCCCTCCTTTTTTTGGAATGGCGACTCCAACTGGCTTTCAGTAGTTCTAAAGCTCATCTCCAGCCAAAACCATAAATTCACAGCTGTCCCAAAATGATCTATACTGTTAGTCTGGTTCAGAGGATTCCCACTTTTTGGTCTTCTTTTAAAAAATTAACAGAGCAAGGCAAGGGCCATGCCTTTGGTGCTGAAGAGACCTGCTCTACTGATGGAGATGCTGCCATCTGGGTTTATTCCAGGTATTCAGGATAGTCTTGTGGTTAAAGTGATAGATTCAGCCTTTGGGAACTGCAGATGAGGGCACCTTGAAGACTGCAAGGAGCCACAAGCAGGTTAAGGGGTGCTGTGAGAAGGCTGAAGGAGGGAAGTTGAGTGGGAAGGAAGGTACGACACTGCATCCTTTGAAAATGGGGGAAACATGTACTTTGACCATTGGTTTGAGCGCTCTTTCCTAGTCAACAAATGCCACAAGCTCTCAGATGGGCTATTTTCTCTCACAGCTGCCTCCAGTGAACAGCCTCATGGAGCACTGAAAGGCATTATTTTGATAGTTTTCAACTGGCCAACTACATGGATTCATTTCCATTTCAGGGCAATTGCACGGGAATTGTCCTCTGGACTACAGAAATTACAGCTCTTTACAGAGCAGAGGAGACGCAAAACAGCAAGGGGCTGGTATGTCTGTTGGGAAGGGTCCACCTAGAGCAGATATTTCTATAGGAGGTGTCCTGTGATTTTTCACATCAAAGTGTTAATATCCCTCTCCTGCTGTGTAAATCCTGCTTTCAAGGAGCATACAAGGACATTTGCAGTCTCCCAGCTATCCTTGACTGAACAGTAATAGTCACAAAAACAGGCAAAACAGAAGGTGGGAATAAAACTACCAGTGTATTCCACTAGCAACAGAAGGAAAGGTCACCATCTACACCCTCAAATCCACCATCCCCCAGAGCTAAGTGACTGACCGGTGCGTGCTGATCTGCTCCACTGCCCTGATTAAGGAACGCATGGGCTGAAATCGCCTCCAGCTCAGCAAAGCACAGCCTTTTGCTGAATTGAAGCTGTTCTCCCACGTGAAAGATTCTGGTCTTAAATTCAAAAGAGCTGTCTCTCTTCCTATGGCTTCTGACTGATGATCTGAGATACTAGTAGGTGAATGTTCTCCAGTATCTTAGAAAGTATTAAAAACAAACACAATGCATGGGATTTTAAATGCTTCTTGGCAATGAGAGATTGGCAGGAGGAAAGGAATTATATTAACATAATATTTCAGGTGGTCAGTTCAGTCATTTAATTTGTATTTTGTATAACCCAGAATATTCTATTGGTAGAAACAAATACTAGCAGCAGACGAAAAACATCCATATTTAAATTTTGACTTCATAAATGTTGATTGGTTTCAAAGTCAGATCAACACAAAGGTTTTTGTACAGTCTATTTGAGGACTCCACTCAAATTCTACAAATAGTAACTATTTTTTTAATTTCTCTGGACTACTTCAACTAATTAAAATGGGAGGAAAAAACCTCTGATAGGCACTCAGTGAAAAACACCCTTTGGTGCTCAGTGATTCGTCTAAAAACCTTGCTTGTTGTGTTCAGTAACCGTAGTTTGGCTAAAATATTTAAAATTATTATGTAATTCTTATTCTGCAAAATTCTTCTGAACAAATATGAAAAAGATAACAGAAGAACTTTGAAAGGGAAATCTTTGGGGACAGAGAAGGGTGGGATTAAAATAAAAAGTGCTTTTTAACCCATAATTGTTCACAGAAACCTAAAATGCACAATTGCCTGGGAATCCCGGACTCCCTGCTTCCACTTGGCTCTACTGGGCAGATGGAGAGCTGTGAACACACAAACAGGGGCAGCCACAGTGTTGAGATATAAAGACTGTTTCAATCTGTGGAGGAAGAGTGGAAATCCCATGAGCTCCCAGGGGCTTCCCAGGCAGAGGGGTGTCTCCTGAGGGAGTCTGAAGCTGGTACGCTTCTGGGGTCCCCAGTCCTGGAGTTAGAACATGACAGGAATACGTTGGAGTTGTGCACCTTAAAAATCCCAAATGTCCAGCTTTGAAACAGTCTGAATGGCTGTGGCAGTCTGAGACAGACTGTGGTAGAGCCATGATCCCTGGTTGGGTGGATGCCGTGGCAGGAAGACAACTCCTGTGTTTCACTGGAAGTTTGTTGAAAACAATGCCTTTCTGCAAAATATTTCATGTCAGTGAATCATAGAATCATAGAATCATTAAGGTTGGAAAAGACCTCTAAGATCATCAAGTCCAACCGTCGACCCAACACCACCATGCCCACTAAACCATGTCCCTAAGCACCGCATCTACACGTCTTTTAAATACTTCCAGGGATGGTGACTCAACCACTTCCCTGGGCAGCCTGATCTTGTTAATTTGTTAATTCAGGGTCCATAGCTCCCCTGGAAAATATTTATTGTTCCACAAATGAAAACAGATTGAAAATCACAGAATTAGTAGAGAAGAAGAGGAGACAATTGACTCCAGTGAACTGGTTAAAGAAGAATGAGTCATTCTGGTTAAGTCAAATAGAGAATACATAAAGACAATGCACCATATGCTTGGCAAGGTGCTTTTCATCAGATTCTGTTAGACTTACCAAATTTCATTAGCTTGCAATTTCTCTGAGATACAGAGAAAACAATTTAGCGTCCCAATAGAAGCGAAATCCCAATAGATATTCCCTTATCTAAAGTACTTCTGCTGGAAAAAGAATGAGATTCCCACTATATACCAAATTGTATAATAGTCAATTGTTTTATGAGGACCTTTATCTGGAATGTGGAGTCCTCAGCTTTGGATGGACCTTTAGCCTGATTTATAGTTATATTTAAATATAGAAGTATAAATATAAGATGATTATAATAGTTACAATTATTACATTATAATATGTTGGACAATTACAGTTGCTAGTGACATGAGCTATATGCTTTTTGAATTCCTGAAAAACAACTCCATAGCTGTACTGCCAAAAAAATACCAATTTTCGAATACAATTCTAAAGATTTTGCTCATAA
>NW_008824231.1:365424-410443 GCF_000699105.1 Pygoscelis adeliae
CATTGCAGCACTCCAATCGTGAGAGTCACCCCACCATGTTTCTGTGATGGCGACTAAGTCATATCTCTCCCGCTGCACAATGGCTTCCAGCTCCTCCTGTTTGTTGCCCATGCTGCATGCATTGGTGTAGATGCACTTGAGCTGGGCTATCGATTTCACCCCCAGCATCGGCATGCCACACCTAGGCTCATCTCTAGTGAGCCCGGTTTTGTTTCCTTCCCCCTTCAAACCGAGTTTAAAGCCCTCTCAGTGAGCCCTGCCAATTCATGAGCAATGACCCTTTTCCCCCTGTGAGACAGCTGGACTCCATCTGTCGCCAGCAGGCCCGGTGCCGTGTAAACCTCCCCATGATCAAAAAAGCCAAAATTCAAAGTAACCTTTTCCTTTGAAAAGTTGTTCTGATAGAAAAATCCTAACTATATAGGGCAAGTTTAACTCAGCCTTTGCAATATTCCATGGGTATTTCCCTATCTCTGGTGACAGTGCCTCATTTTCACATCAGCTAAGGTCATTTTTACCAAATGTCACCCTCTCGCAAAGGGCATGGCCAACAAGTCATTTCTGATTCAACTCCTCAGCTGTTGGTGTCTTCTCCACAGATCTTCACCAGTGTTCCCTGGGACTCCCTCCTTTGGCCACAGCAACTCATCATCCATGGAAGGATGAAAGTGGAGCTTTGGTTCATGAGGTCTTCGAAATGCTATTTTTTGCCAGTTCTTGATCATCCCTTCTTCACCAAAGGCATGGAATGCATAATTCATACCTTGTGACCAAACGTTGTGATCTATTAGTGACAGTCTCTTTATGGTCTTCTCAGAAGATCTACCAATTCCTGGGCAAGCTTTTTCCTTTCCCTTTTCTTCAGTGGCAGATCTAAGAGCCTGTTTTTTCCCCCATAAGTTTCATCACAGAGACCTCAGCCTAGCTCTAACAGATGAAAGGGAATTTGTATCCCTTTCATACTTGTAGGCGTACCCCCAAGCATTTTTCCCCTTTAATTCCCACTCACCAGACAACCTGGAGACCATGTCTGCTTTGAGAGGCAACAAAGAACACAGTAGTCCTGTTTCAAACAGTCAACATGATCTGTGGCAGGGAATAAATAGTGTATATAAATATACAGTGTATATTAATCTTGATAACTAGGACAAAATTGATACAAGCAACACATGCTGGTTCCCTCCATGGTTGTGGGGTTTCTGCTTAGACCACTGGCCTGATGATAGTTTGGAGTTAAAACTCTTCAGAAGTGTATCTGACTCGGAGCACATGAAACCACAACTGGTCCTCTTTTCTGAGCAAGCTGTTAAGGTTCCTCCAAAGTGGGAGGTGAACACTGCTTGTCAGGTGGGGATTGACTGCACCAATCTTAAAGCAACTATTTTGGGACAGGAGAAAGTGTCCTGCGGACATGCCTAATCCTTCCCATTGACTTTTCGGGGACTCCGCATGCTGGCTTGGACCAGCCACCTAGTTTTTGGATGGCTCACAGGGAGGGAGAGGACTCTCAGCACTATGGCACTAAATGTCTTCTTGGCACACCTCACCCACACCTGACAGGAGACATTGTGCTTTCTGGCTGGAGGCTACAAATGCAATGGCACATCCTTTTTCTTCTCAGGGTCTTGTATGGGCTTGTGCTTACTCCTGGGCTCAAACATGTGTAAGTTAAGTATTGAAGGACCTCTTCTCTTCATAGAGGCTTCCCTGAAATGGCAGCTGGAGCTCCTGCATTGTTTTTTATTGGGAATAATGTAATGTCATGAGGCTGTGCTTGCCATGTAATCTCATTGAATCACAGTGGGCAGAGCTTAAACACAACCTTACCTTTATCTTTTCCTCTGTCTGGCCAAGATGACTTCCCACACTGTGTCTCCCCTTCTGAGACAAGAAACTTCCTATTGGCATTAGGCAGCTGGCTCAGGCTTGGGGAGTTCATTCTGACAGGATCAATGCCAAAAATGGGGCATTCTAGTGCTTGGTGCCATAACATCTAGATCCTGTGTATGTAACCCATGCAACCACACTGGGCATTGAAGTTAGGCTTGTCTGAAAGCACTCGTGTCCTGGTTTCAGCAGGGATAGAGTTAATTTCCTTCCTAGGAGCTGGTGCAGTGCTGTGTTTTGGATTTAGGATGAGAACAAAGTTGATAACACACCAGTGTTTTAGTTGTTGCTAGGTAATGCTTACACTAGCCAAGGACTTTTTAGTTTTCCATGCTCTACCGACTGAGAAGGCTGGAGGTGCACAAGAAGCTGGGAGGGGGCACAGCCAAACTGGCCAAAGAAACATTCCATACCATGTGACGTCACGCTCAGTACATAAACTGGGGAAAGCTGGCCGGGGGGGCCGCTGCTTGGGGACTGGCTGGGCATCGGTCGGCAGGTGGTGAGCAATTGTACTGTGCATCACTTGCTTTGTGTATTATTATTATTATCATCATATTATTACTATCATTTTATTTCAATTATTAAACTGTTTTTATCTCAGCACAAGTGAGTTTTTCTCACTTGTGCTCTTCCAATTCTCTCCCCCATCCCACCGGGGCAGGGGGGGAGTGAGCGAGCGGCTGCGTGGTGCTTAGTTGCCGACTGAGGTTAAACCATGACACTATGGCAGAAATAAATACGTTCCAGTATTTAATGTAATTCTATTAGGAAGATCATCAATACAAGAGAATATTTAAAAACAAGTTATGTAGAGAATAATATATACTGATGGATAGATGACGGATGATTCAACTATATCCCATTCTAAATGTAAGGAAAAAACAGATGTTTAATAACTAAATTAAATCCTAACTTTAATGAAGAATTCAGCAGGTATGATATAACTGCATTTTAAAGGGAGAATTTTGTTCTGTCGGAGTACAGTTTTGATGCCACTTACACTAGGAATAACAGTAAACATACAGTAAGTGGAATTAGAGCGCAGCTTTCAGTTTCTGTGATAACTCCTGAAAACTATTTAATTTATGTAGCAGACTGAAATAAGTGCCATGCTACTTAGCCTTCTAAAAACTGCTGAATGAAGCAGCTATACCTAGTCGTTATCCCACTGTTATCCAATTTGTTCCTCCCAAATTGCAGTGCGTAGGCTGACCTCAACAATCTACCCGTGTGTCCTTCTCAGAGGTGCGGATACATGACACGTGGCTTTGGGTTGTTTTCCAGTGTAGCTCTGAGATGGCAGGTCTGGCTAGTTGTGAGCATTTGCAAAGCTTGATCTCATCTGACATGCTTAAGAAGCAAAGTCTCGCTGACCCGCATATGCATCAAGGAGCTAAACTATACTTTGGTTCCCAAGGCCTCAAAAAGTCAGGATCAGAAATGTATGAACTGCTATGCTATAACATATCAAGATGATCCCCCAACATAACTCACATTGATGTCCACTGTTGTATATGGTTTTACTTAGCTTTAATATTAGTCTAAAATATTCTGCAAAATGAGGCCTCATGTTTTTGACTCCAAGCTGCTGCCACTGGTGTCCATCTCTAGACTTCTGCTTAGAAGCAGGACTATTCTCACTGTCTTTCAAGTCCAAAGCTGCTTTTCCTGCCTCTTTTTGAAGATTGTGTTTCGCATATATTTCACACCAGCACATTAGCAGCATACTTTAGATGCCAAAAGTGAAGTCACGTTCTGGTTACCACCAAGCTTCACAGTGAAGTAACCAGCTACAGGTCGTGGTCCAAATGAACGGTGGGAGAGCAAGAGACTTCACACATCTCCAGAAGTACCATGTCTGCCTCTGGCACCGTTGTGCCTGAAGCAGGGGAGAGAGGTGATCGCTCCTGGGGGTGCAATGTACGCTCTCCCTGAGACATCTGAGAAAACATTTATGTTGGTTTCAGCCAGACCTCAAGGGATGCGGTAGCACACATATGCTGGAGGGTATTCTTGCCTCTTTTCCTCCTGTCACTTTGTGAATCCATACAGTGTTTGTTATAATCTAGCATTAAACAAGCAATTTCAAGCAACTTCCTTTCAGATGGATATATTAACAAAGCTGAAAACAAAACCAAAACCAGTAACAAAACGCAAGTTTCTACCTCAGTGTACAAATTCTTGCAATGCCAGTATGGTCTTGCCTATCTATTTCTTCAGCAGAGGGTATATGAGCAAAGTGATGAATTCCAACAACTTCTAGGTTTGTTTGATAAAATTTCTTTAGTTTTTAATTTGTGCGTCAATGAACGTGCTTCAGTGGCAACAGAAAATTCTATCACTTGCTTCCAGAGTGGAAAATACTGAGCAGAAGAATCATTTAAATACAATGTTATGTGTATGAAGGCCATATTTTGGCAATTTAATTTTGAAATTTAATTTCTTTCTCTAGATCATTACATGGAAGTCTAGAAGTATTCTTCCACTTATATAAAGCTGGGGTTAAACCATGACAACTCGTCAGATGAGGATCCCACCAGCTTTGGCATCCAGGGATGTATTTGCAGTATCGGCACCATGTTGTTTCACATAATGAAACACAAATACTGTATGGCTGATGTTCAGAAATCTTCTATAGGATATGTAGCACCTTCATCAAAGCATACTCAATATTGTTTGTCTCTGGCCTTTGCAGGAGACTGTTACCTCTGTGAAGTCTTTCATTTTCTAGCTTGGTGTCTGTCTTCCCCGAACTGTTAAGAGTCACATTTAGTCAAGGCAGGACAATGAGCAGCTGTCAGTCTTTTTCATTCTGTTCTCCCTCTCACATTTTCCCAAATTTGTATTTTTAACACCTGTCCTCTCCATCGAGTTAAATCTGTAATTCACCATCTGTGTATACACATGTGTGTAGGGATGCAAGTCCTTTTGAATCAGTCTCCATAGTGAACTGAAAATTGGCAGCAATGAGACCTTGTCATTAAAAATGGCCTTTTACTGTGATTTTTGTAATAAGCTCTGAATTAGATATGAAGTAGCTATTACAACTATAGAAAACCAACTTATTTCTGTATATCCATCTTGCATCCATTAGGCTTTCTGATGTCCCATTTTATAGATGGACAGTTCCCCAGGAGTCTGCCTGTTACCTCCTTCTTTTGAGGGCATCAGGCATGCAGAATTCAGACGGTGCCAAAAAGTTCTGGAAATCTGCTGGATTAGTAAAATATGTGGAGAAACTAGTTCTTTCCCTGCATACAGACAAAATCCCCTTTGAAACAAGAACTCAGCAATAAACATTACTTCTGGACCCTAACTGTGGCTTGGCACTTCGGATCATCTCCCTTCAAGCAACTTGATTCAGCCTTACCTGACTTCCCTCTCCTGTCACCCCACACTGCACTGTCAGGAAAAGGGATCCTTGAGGGCTCGGTGGTGGGATTGTCCCACATTACCGAGGCTGGTATAGTGATGGCAATGCAAAACAGGTCACAGGGGTTGTGCCTACACCATTGCTGCCTGAGTGTGTCATACAGATTTTAAAGGAATTTGGATGTATAAAAACACCTCCGTTTTTCCTCATTGTTTTCTAGTAAAAGAAACACGCTCAGGCAATAATAAGCAAATAACGTATTTTCAGGTCGATTACATATTGTGAACAAATTTTACACATTTTCCTGCAATCATAACAATGTTAAAATGTTTCTGATTTGAATTGCTTCTTGGCAAATTCAAGCAACCATTTCACTGTGCTACATTTTCAAACTGCTGTACATCTTTCCACAACAGTGCCATAAATATGAATAAAGAAAAGTAGTCTGCAGAGCCTCTTAACTCTTAGGGCGGAGCCATGCACCAGCCTTTCCTTGACTTGCATACCAATACAACCCTGCTTGTAATCAGATCCTGGTTTTGTCCACCAGTAATTGATGCTGATGAGCTTTTTTGCAACATTAACGTCATTACTCACCTTCATTCTTTTGTGCAAGCTAACGCAAATAAATAGTCCATATGCACCACAGAAGAAAATATATTTCTGGGACAAGTGCTAAAAGCTTAAGTTCTTTGCATGTGACCCCTGCATGCAAAGACAAGAACGTTACAAAAATGTGCTGGCTATTTTGTCACAGAGCTGAACGTGTCAGGAAGATCTGCTAAGAAGAACTTGAAGGCCTGGACTGTCTTCTCATAAATTTACTGGGAGATTGGCAGGGTGGAAAATACTGGTCCATTAACGGTGCTCTGCTAAATTTACTGTGGACTGATTTCATTGTCAGATGACCTGGCTGTATAGAATGAAATATATACATGGTTAGATAGTTGGAAAAATATCAAATGACCGAGATCATGACGGTATCTGTATACAGAATTATTCATTGGTGTAATTATGAGAAAATGTGATTATTTTTTTTAACTGAAGAACAACACACATACCAGTGACAGAGCTAGAGCCATTAGCTGATAGCAAAATACATATACTCATGGCAACAGAGAGGTGCTACATAACTGTATTCTTACTATAGCAGTAAAAGTTGTACAACATGTATGTGTATGTGTGTAGACAAGCCCTATAAGGACTCTTTTTCCTGCTCCCCTTTCATATGGACGACATTACATTTATACCAAGAGCAAGTGAACATATGATTTGTCAAGTCAGAACAGTAGCAATTTGTTTTTACTTTGATCGTGTCAATTAATGCCACAATGACCACGGAAGATACAGACCACCAGAGAATCCAGGCTCCATGTCCTCTTTTACACCATCATGGACTTGAGATGCTACTTTAAAATTAATTTTAGCTTTTTAATCTATAGCCTATGGTGCCAATTATTTAATCCAGAGGGTTGACTTTCAAAGCATCAACCTCCTATTAACATTCAGGGAGAATCAGGCTCTTGACAACTCTCATTTAAGAGCCTAAATGAAAATGAGGCATTTATGTCTTCCTTACTGCTACCAGAAAAGGTGCTTGTCACTTTGGAAAATCAAATCACTTCTAGTCAGAAAGATTTTTCCCTTTCAGTGGAACAAATATGCTTAAATCCACATGTCTAGATACCAAGACTTAAAAATTATGGCCTGTTGCCTCATCCTAGGAGCTATGGCACTCTAGAGCACCGAACAGGGATGTCTGCAGGGAGGCTGTCACTTCAGAAATTGTGTTTAGAGGTCTGGATACAGGTGGCAGATCGGGGAATCACTGCAGTCACAATTAATGTGACATTCTCCTACAAGGAGACATACTACTGTAAAAAGTTACAGGAAGGCTCATTTGGAAAATTATTCTGTAGAGAGATCAGAAACTTTGGGCTAACAAAATTAATTTTCAGGAAAACCAGAAGAACAGTTTTGGGGAGGGAGGGAGGGAGGAGAAGTTGTTGGTTACTCAGACCATCAGTCATCAGTCCACAATGCACAATTTCAGATTACAAAGTGCACTGTTATTAAGCTCAGTCTGATGCTTATGCATATGCTAAACAAGATACCAGAAAGAATAATGATAAATCATTGAGCCATTATATTCATGAGAATTAAATTTGGGAGGAGTTGGAAAAGGGAAATGGATGAGAAGTGCAGATTATTTTAAGTCATCCCGCATACAAAAATGATGATGGCTTTTCAGGAGAAACAATCCAAGTTGCATTGATTAGAAATTATTCCAGTGTGCCACTCTTCAGCCCTCCTGTAATAGCCACGTGGCTGTAATGTGCTTTAGGGCACATTTAAGGCCAAGCATCAGGTTCCCTGCAGTGAACAAGGCTCTAACTGGATTACACGGCTGCTCCCCAGCTTTCAGGAGGCTGGTGGGACCACCAAGGGGGTACCTATCCCTTTTACCCCAGAATTCAGAATCAGGAACAGGTAAGGAATCACCTATGTGTGCTCCTCAGATGGTCTCAATTTTGTAACACACACTGCTTTTTCAGGTGGTTCTCCAGCTGAGATATTTTAGGACAGGGGAGGCAGTTCACACCTAACCAGCACCCGCATTTGGAGCCCATAATGTGCTGTCTTCTCCAAATAAATGAGTACGTTCCCTATAACGTCAACGGAGGGAAAAAGGAGCTTTTGAAAGAGATTTCTTATGCTGAAATGTAAAAATCCAAGTTAGGTTAATCAGATCTCCCTGGAGGTCTTCAAAGGCTTTCACATCTCCCCACGGATTATATGAGAAAGGTGTTCATTTACTTTAGGAGATTTGGTTCATTAAATAACTGAAATTCATGAGAGGTTGGTGCCTGGATTGGGCAGACAGCTGCTGCTCAGCCCATGGCTGCTGTTTTTCTCTCTAGAGAGGCTCATCTATTAGCGGGAGCAGTCTTTGCCTGCCATTGCCCACCCTTCTGCTCACCTTGTTAACAAGAATTTATCATGATCAATGATGCCTATATAGCGCTGAAGTGGGGAGGAGGAAGCATGGTTTTTCTATTCTGCTAGGAAAACAGCAGACTGCAATACTTTGCTTGCTGCCCAGTGTAAGGAGAGTTTCTTATTTGCTTCAGCATTTTTAGCCAGGTTTTGTCAAAATAAATAGCCCCTCAATTTTTGTGGTCCTCTTCCCCTACTCTTCTTGTACGAACAATGCGATTTCCCTCTTGATCAAATGAATTTGTGAAATGTATCATTTCCCATAAGAACTCTCCAAATATCAGACAGAAAATCAAAGCTCATGAGCCAAAACACATTTTGCCAAACCTCATTACTTGGCCAGGGGAAGGTGAGTGGGAAAGGATATTCTTTTTAATGAAAAG
The DNA here is from genome assembly GCF_000699105.1 of Pygoscelis adeliae. Classification (NCBI taxonomy): domain Eukaryota; kingdom Metazoa; phylum Chordata; class Aves; order Sphenisciformes; family Spheniscidae; genus Pygoscelis; species Pygoscelis adeliae. The sequence continues at coordinate 374,068 of NW_008824231.1, forward strand.
CACCATAACAATTTTTGAAAGTATCATTTTTTCCTCTGATAACTCTGCCCAGCATGTCACTGACCTTGCGCCAAGTATAAATAAACACCTTTTCCATTTCCACACCTCAGGAACTTCTCTGAAGTGGAGATGTTAACTTCCTCTACATGTTTTTAACCTAACAACTAAAAATAAATGAGAAGGAATATACAGGGCTTTTTTTTCATCTTGCTGCAGTTAAACTCCTCATCCTGGAGGGATGGTACCTTTGGCCATCATTTATCAACACCACTTTGGAATGAGAAAGCAAAAGATACAACCTTGAGATTAATATGTGCAGTTTAATTGTGTATCCTTACTTCTCAAAAATAAATAATTACCCAGAACTTTTGACAGCAATTCTGAAAAATCTCAGAGAAGTCTGCACACTTGTATTAATCCATGTTTCACATGTAGTTTTCCTAAAAAAAACCACAACCCTGCCAAATGCAGAAAAGATTAGGTGGACGGCTACCAGGACATTCAACGTCTTGCAGAAAGATTGAGTGGGTGCTTTGGTCCGCAGTGCACCAGAAAGACCCCAACCGCATTACTGGGAAGTGGATGATGAGTTTTAAAACAATTGTTTCAGATTTGCTGTAGAATCAGCAGTGTCTTGAAGATCATAATAAAGTATCAGCTCTCCATTAAAAGCTATCAAAAGCAGTACAGCCCGAGCAGGTGCTTCAAATAAAACACTGTGAAATGCTTTACCAGACCGAGCAGATGAAAGAAAATGCCCAGATTTTGTTTCACTCAGTCAGGTTCTCAAGCACTCATCTTAAGTGGGAAGGATTTCTACACGCTTCTGGTACAGGAGGGAACTTTGTTCATCATTGATTTTGGTGGGTTAGGGTCAGGCAGGTGGTGTTTTCTTTTCCCACTGTGCTCTAAACAAAGACACGCGGAGTGCAGAGGACTGATGTTCTTCCAAGTTCCAGTGGTGGGATGTCTGTGTATGAGAATGAGATAAATTTCTTCTGCTTCTGAGATGGTCTCATAGTCGAAGATACAAAAAGAATATATTTGTCACAGTCCTTCATTTCGAATGGTCTGGATTTATCAGAAATTTCAAGAGGTGGCATATGTAGTAAGCATGTGCCTAATGTTTTAAGTCAGTGGGTGGCTAAACAACAATTTGGCTAGTACAATTTTGGCACTTTCGGTATCCTACCCAGCTTCCTGCTGTCATTCCAGAGGATCCTGGGTCTCCTGTAGCATATCTGCCAACCCTGGTGGATGTTTCAGCTAGTTTAGGGCACCTCAAACAGTATTAGAGCCCCATTTAAGCAGTGAAATCCCAGCCTCCCCTGCCAACAGTAATACATACACACATATGCACATACACGATGCTTCCACGATTAAAGCAGTATGTCATTAATTAAAACCAGGTCACAAACAGCAACTCAACCATGTTTTGCTCAGTCTTGGAATGGTTGTTTATTCCAAAGTCATGAAGCTTCCTGTAAATACCTTGAGAGTACAGTGCCATAATTACATGATGAATAAATGTATGGTGCTTTGTCAAAGACGATAAGAGACATAAACTCACGTTAGGGCGTCCTGCTAATATAACAGAATATAAAAATACCACCTGAACAGCAACAGAACTCAGCAGCCAAAGATTTTGTCATGATTGCCATTAAGATAAAATGGCTAATTCAGTCTAGTATTTTTGGGAAGAAGCATCCTTTCTATACTGCAACCAGGATTTTGCAATTTAACTAAACAAATTTGAAATGAAGGACTGTTTGCCAGGCAAATCCATAAAACTCTTTTCATCAGGTGTGACTGTCCCCATTTTACAGGTAGGCAAAAAGAATGCGGGATTTTAGAAAGAAGCTTAATGCAGTTGGGTATCAAAACCTCAGTGAACTCGAATTGTTCATGTTACTCTGAAAATCCTAAGCAGAGTGACTGGTTTTTAAGGAAACTCTGTAAAGACAATGGGATAGAGCCTAGGATTCTTCCCTATCTGATCCCGTTTTTAGCCAATGGTTTGCATCTACCCTCACAACACTGTATAATTAAGAAAGTGACACTATGGGAAGAGATTTCTGCACACGACTCAGGAAAAAGACAAGAAGAATAAAACCCCAAAGGATTCAGGAAAAAGAGACAGACCCCCCCACAACCCCCCCAGGCTTTTTTTATGATCAATTTTCTAGCCTTACTATACAGCTAACTGGTAAAAGCTTTGCTTCATTTGATGGGAACTAGCAGAGTCAAAAAGCTTATTGCTTACTCTTTGAAGGTTTATGAGGCATGCAGTTACAATAGTGACCTATTTAAATCCTTCCAGCCAGTGAAATATGGTTACTCTGTTGTGTTGGGGGGCAGCAAGCTGAAGCTACAAAATGGGCTGTTTCATATGACAAGAGTATGACTTGTTACAGGCAGGAACCCACTAAGTACTATTCTTGTTCTTAAAGTCAAGCCTGGAGGAAAAAAATAAAACTGAAAGTTCAGGACCAAATTTTGCTTTCTGTTCCACTTGGAAACTAAGCAGACATTTCTCTTCAAAGAATTGTACCACATCCTGATCTATAAAAACATAAGAACAGATTGAAATTACATTAATGTAAACAGGCATCTCTGAAAAGAACATTGAGTACTCAAAATTGTGGGCATCTATGCTAGTATTTTCCAAAATGGTTATCTTGCACATTGTATAGAGATAAAAAAGTAAATGCCGCCTTCCTTTTTAATACATTACTTTTATTTCAGCTCTAGTGGAAAAAATCTATAATTACAGAATTGGAAATTCAGAACAAATTTTCTGGCCTCTTTCTTTTGGGACAGGAAAAAGAATTTGTCTTCTTCCTTCCTGAGATAATTCCTAACTCTATATCCTCATCACTTCAGACAACCATCATGAAATAACGTAAGCTGTGGCTAAAGAAGGCTAAATGCCCAACAAGCTCCCTGCCCTCAGCACACATGGCTGTCTCATGGGAGGGCTGGTGTGTGCCCAAGACTCCATCGAGCCCCCAGCGGCCTGCTCAGCCTCTGGGCTCCAGTTATGGAGCAACCCAAGTCTAGACTGGCTGCAGACATTGCCTTGAAGGATCAGATGGCAGTGTAGACATGATCCTAGAGAGATACTTTGCTTTAAAAGGAAGATATTCACTTGTTGAAGCTCAGACTGTGGTAGTATTGCTTAGTTTGAACAGTACTTTTCACTAATGAAGGTTGGAAAGAAAAAAAAAACCAAAGAATGCTTTGCCATTAGAAAATAATAGGCTTTTTCCAGCTGGTTTCCACTCTCCTCCTAAGCATCTTGGAAGATTTTTTTTAAAACAGACATGTTTTGGACATGCTAACATTTCCCAAGTAAAAAGATCTTTGGGTTTTTTTGTTCTGCTTTTTTGTTCTGAAATGAAAACATAAAAAATGCAAAACCATAGACCGTGGAAAAAAAAACCCATATGCACATTATGGAACTAATATAGCTAGCCCAGTCAAAATATCTTTTTGGACATCAGTTTGAGGAAAAATGTCACAATTATGACTTTTCTCCTCAACTATCACAGACCAAGGGAATCGTTTCTTACCCAAATGTGTTTCATCAAATTTGCTCTTGCAAGTGATTAGAAGGAATACACGGAGAGAAAACTCAGTGGGATTAAGGGTTTCACAACCTGGCACATATGGGCTAAGGCTACTTGTTTCAGAAAAAGCTAATTAATAAGCCCAGAGCTTCATCAACATATGGATCCTAGAAGAGGGTCTTGGTCACATCTGAATCTCAGTGAAAGCTCTGCCCTTCTGCAGTTGCAGTAGCATCAGTGCCTCCTTCTCGAAGATGCAGTGCAGAACATATGTGTTGGGAGTTATCTGCTTAACAGCACAATACTTCTTCTTTCCCTTTATAAACAATGAGCTCTCAAGCTCCCTGAAGCAAAGAAACTAGGCGAGGAAATATTTAATCAGTGAAAGGAGGAATTTATATGCAGTTGATAAACTAGGGGCTGTATGGAAATAGAGATTGTAATTGAAAAAAGCAACCCTCTCCATCGCTGCCTGCTGTCCTGAAATGCCTACGTGCGAAAGCAGAAACATGAAATTTAAGTGATGGCCACAAACGATCTGACTTTCACAAAACCAAATACCTGATTGTCATTCAGAAGATGACAGAATCTTTGCTGTTACCAGTTTTCCCCACTTTCTACACAGCTGTCCTTGTGGCACTGCCCCTCCTCTCATTCTGAAAAGCATCTCCAGCATTGGGATGCTGCAGTCCATCACTTTCCTAAAGCTAATCAAAGTGACTACAAGACCCCCATTGGATCGTGTACACTAGGAGTGTTATGAAGGCTGGTGTATGCTATGATTAAAATTGAGGACCTCTGCATTTCCCAAAGTGGCGTTTTCCTGAGTTAAGGGAAGCAGAGGGTGGGAGAGGCCTCTTGACACAACATGTGCTATGGAGGGAGGAAGTGCACAAAAGGAGGACTATGTGACACATGGATGAGGATGTTTCCAGTGATCCAAAGGTTAGAGCACATCTCCAGATGAAGGCTGAGGGTATGCAGAAAGAAGGAGTGGATCTGAAAGCTCAGCTCCCACTCATCTTCCACAGAGAGGGAGTAGACTGAGATTAATGAAAGCACCAATGCATCCAGCTCCAACAGACAATGATACTTCACTATCAGGAGGAGACCCTTTGCCAAGTTGCATCTCAGCCACATTTTTAAGCTCTGCCTGGGGACATTATGTTTTTCTCAAAAAGTATATATCAAACAGTTACAAGTGCTTAAGCATTCATAAAGAATAATGCCATAGGTGAATCTTCATATCCTTATCAAATATTTTTTAACAGTTAGTTATCTTGTATCTTCTCTGCAGACATTTTGCCATTTATTCCTCATGAACCCTAGTGCAAATATGGGCAGGGTATATTCAGTTGTCAGTGGAAGCTGGCATTCACCATCCTCATCTGTTCTAGACAGTACATGCTTTCAAGCATCTAACACTTAATGAGGTACAATAACATACCCTGCTCCCAGTGCCTGAACAACGTGCTTCTTCAATGCTACAGAAATACAAAGGGTATGTCCATACCCTCAGCTAACCACACAACTGAGACTGCACTCAAGAGTCAGACCAGCTCATTGTCTACACAATTCACCCTCAGATATGACAGGTCTGAGCTCCAAGGTGGAAAGTGCACACAGGTGGCTCACGTGGCTGCATTCAAACTTGCGTTCATCTCACATTGCAGACTCAATCCGAGAGCCCTCGACTTTCCCTGATGCCAAAGTGTACCTTTAGGATAGGCTCTGACTCAGCACCGTTCAACGATGTGGCGGCCAATGCTGTGACGTGGCCTGCTTCTGACTACAGATCATGTATCACTGCTGTGGCTCTCCTTAAAACAGTTGTCTTTCTCTTTGCCTTAAACCTTGCCTCTTCCCAGCAGCTTGCAGAGTTTCTGTGCAGCATTCCTAACCAGGCTGCACAGAGTGCAGCTTAGGACACAGTCCACTCTATATGCTCTCTGGTATTTTGCACTTCTCTCAGATAATTAAAGGGAGAAGAGAAGGCTCAGAGGTGTTATTTATTCAATTCAGAAGCAACCCATTATCACTGTGTTACATTTCTAACATACGAACACCACCACACAGCACCAGGAGGGAATCCGTTATCCCTCAAAAAGAAATGACACACTCTTTTCAAATCAAAAGAAATGCCCTGCTGTCGATGAATATATTCTTGGTTACAGCACAAGGAGGAAGTTTTTGCTTTTCCTCCCCCACCTCTCATCCACATTTCTTCCCCAGGGTTGTAGAGTATGAGATGAGCAACGCGACCTTGCAGTGACAGAATTTTAATGTGTGACTGGTGCACCAAAAGCAATGCAGCAGCATCTTTCTTCTCAGTGTTGCTACGTACACCAGACATTTATGTAACACTGCTTCTCATCCTCAAGGCTGTCCTTACCTAGGGTCAGCAGCAAGGAACAGAAAATTTATTTATTGAACTGTCAAAGCTACTTACAGCTATCACAGAGAACTATACACTCCAGTATTTTGGTGAAAAGGAGTTAACAGGTAAAGCCATTCCCAACCCCAAAGCTGCAAAACAGTAGATGTTTTTTGAAACAGGTTAACTCAAGAGTCAATGGTGGATGTATTTCAAACAAATTGCTTATTTCCAAGGTGTTTTCTAAAATATACTCATTTTCTTCTGTGCTTTAGCACTGAGCTGTGCATAGAAAGGCAATGTCTTTGCATATAGTAGTTCTCTAACCCCAGGGAGACTTTGTATCCACATCTAGACAATGGGGCTTGTTTTTGATTTCTAAAGTTGAGAAGCCAAGAAGAATGTCTCCCTCCTTCCCCTTTGCTCCTAGGTTCGAAATATTTCATCCTGTTCATTGCTGGCATTCATCACCCTCTCCTGCCCTCCTTGCTTTGCTCCTCAGTTGACAGCAGTTTACCTGAAGCTTCAGGAGCTACTCTTGGCTTCCCCCTCCTGGTGCAACAGTACAGATCATTAGGAAGAAGGTGCAGATTTTGGGCTGTGCGATGGACAGACTTTGCCAGGAAGAAGCAGACAGCACATAAATATTTTTTGCAAGGTCTGACATCCTCAGAAATCCAAGGGCTCTGTTAAGAGGCAATCTACAATTGGGATGGGTGGCTTTCTCCAGCTTGCTCTCCATGCCCCTGTAATAATGGGACAGACCCACTGCTGTTAGTACAGCTCCAGCAGCTGTCTCTTACAAATATGATCCTTCTAGAGAATGTAACACTTCAGGCACGGCAAAGCTTGAGCATCCACTGCAAGTTTGGAGATATTCATAACATCAGAGGAAGTGCACAGCATTCCACGGTACCAAAACAGATCCCATTCCTCTGACAACATGGGCGATACAACTAGCAGGATACTAAACCTTCACAAATACTCATCCAGCCCTTTAAGGAGCAGCATTTGTTGCTCAAAACCTTTGTGTAAGAGCATTCATTATATGTGTCAGTCCAGCAGAGGACTCAGTTCAACCCAAAAAGATGCTGGCTAATTAATCTACGGTACCTACAAAGGAAATTCCAGAGTTTCTGGGATTTACTATGCTTAGCACAGGCACTAAAATATCAGGCTCTTTATGGGAATGAAGAGTCTCATTTCAGCTCCATGCGTTTCACCAGTGCATCACTACAGTGACCTTAATGAAATACACCAGCAGCAGAGACGATGTAAACCCCAAATCACCATTCAGAGTTGAGTCATCAGCTGTATTGTATATATCCCTGAAACATGTACATTCATTGCAGAAAAGCTCAGTTCAGCATGGGCACCAGTGGCATTTTGATTAAACCTTGCTGTTAAATCCTCTTTGTTAAAACAATAAAAGCTGGTTTTATTTGTGAGGGTTGGGAAATCTGCAGACAAATCAGATGCCTAATCCAGAGAAGAACAGATCCAGCTTGTCTTAAATCACACCGGCATGTTTATGAAATGATTGCTAGGCTGAAGTGAAAATTAATCTCCCTAGAAGCCCTTTTATTTTTTAGACAAGTAAACATTGCATTTTAATAACAATGTCTCTTCTCTGACTTACGGGGCTTGAACTGTTATAAGCAATGACTAGTTAGCCTCCTGCCTGCTTCTCTAAGCAACATCTTGTAGTTTGAAACTATAAGCTGGTGCATTACTGTTGAGTAGAGGATTTTCTCTTAGGCAGCTGTTCTAAAAGCAAATTTCTTACCAAACCATTACTTCTCTGCTCAGTTAGGCTGTTATAGCTGAATTACTGTTCCCAGCACGGCTGGTCTGCCACTCGTATTATCTGCCCCTTCTCAGCCAGCTCCAAATAGCTTTCTCACCTATGTGCTAGAAGAATTAGAAGCAAAGGGATGACTCTGCGCTTGCTTGCACTGGCTGCAAGGCATGCTCACAGGTTGCTCTGTGCTTATATCAGACTCTCTGCGTGGATGCAGGCATATGTAGTATTTCTCTCACCTGTAAGGCACATCTGCTAACAAGACAGGTGAAGATCTGCAACCATGGAAAACAATGAGGATTCAGTGCTGAGGGAGTAAGCCCATGATCAGGATGCAGTGTGTGCGCACCACAGTGCTAGTGGAAGCTGAATGTGCACAGTGCTTTAATACACATCTTCACATCGGGCTTGTGTGGGCAGGAGTCTTCAAACAGAGAGAGGGTTTATCTCATTTCCCTTTACAGCAACTGTTCTCCAGTTTGTTGTAGCAAAACAATTGGCATCTTGCACAAAAATGGATTTGGCTGAAACTTTCTACCCTAAGCAGTGCAGTCACCAGCTAGGTGTCTGTGGTACGCACTGGTGTCCTCTCCCCAGCCCAGGTTCAAGGTTGTATGTAGTGATCTCTCATACTCCTTTCAGTCCTGTCTCTTAGAAGAGCAGATAAAAGACCAAGGAAGAATTCACGTGCTATCAGTAGCATATGCTGAAATAGGGAAGTGCAGCCCCAAACTCAGGGCTGGAATAATTATCATGGAGGGATGGGCTGTCCTGCAGACTTCAGAGGTGAAGGTCACTCCTCATCAGGCCTTCCCAAGCTTCATCAGGGCTCACCTCTGCAGTCCTTTGCTACGGCAATGAACATTTACTCACACAAGTAATCTCAGTGCTATGGGAAAAGGATTTCTCGGGTAAATCTGATTAATCCAGCTGTTAGCTGTGTAAAGCCCCGAGTCTCACACTGCTGTCCAAGGGCTGGATTCCTATTGCAGAGAAAGGACTTGGTTTCCATCATGGCATGAAAACACTTCTGTTTTAAAGAAAAGTCCTGAAACATTTATGATGAATAAAACACAAAGATCCCGCTGAGCAAACACTGAGGGGTCTGCAGTTTTGTGACAGACTGAACGAAAGTGGCAGAATACATGGTGGGATCCTTCCCCTGCTAGCTGGACACTTATGACAGACCCACTTACAGGACTCAGTTTAAAGCATAGAGACACTCAATTACGTAAATCTGGTTGATCTGTAAATGTGGAATTAAGTGCTGTCAGCCTTCACTTACTTGCCTGCCACAGAGTTATATTTTCATGTGCACTTGCTTTACAGATAAAAAAGCTACGGAGTTTAAAAGAGGGCTCGGCTCAGTTTTACAAGCTGGAGACACACTCAGAAGCAGCAAGGACAATGCAGCCTGCAGAAAGACTACGTTTGTCATAACATCTGCTACTCCTGAAGCCAAGTCACAGTCACTAACCCTTAAACTTTTTGCCCCTCTAAAAAGCATAGCTCAAGGAATAGGAATAAAGCAACTGAGGCTTTTAGTCTTTCACCAAACTCACCCTCACCTGGTCTAGCAATTACTCATATGAGCAACAGAGTTTGGGTCAGACGAAGCTTTGCACAAAATAAAATGCAAATACAGTTGCAGAGCAATCAGACAGACCTTTTCACTGCAGGTCACTGAAGTGATCCTGAAACATTAATTAAGCCTCACAACACTCCAAAAAGGTAGACAGTCTCAAGCCTGTTTTACACGTGGGTCAGCTGAGTTTGCTACAGGACAAAGGCAGAAAGAGGAGACCCTGACTCTGCTTGCATCTTGCTCTGACAGCACCGCCTAATGTAACAACAGGCATTTAACATGCCTACACGCAGCGTCAGCTCCTGCTACAACGCAGAACAAGAGCACAGTACTAGTATTATTATTTTAATTATAAAGCACTATCTATGTAGGAACTGAGCCAGAAAATATAATCTGTTTTAGCACAGAGCTAACTACAAAACTAGCTGCTCATTATGCAGTAATGGAACCAATATCTATCAGAGACGAGATGTGAAAACACAAACAACATTGTGATTAGATGACTCTAAACTGTATTTAAAAACCATTAGATACTAGATCCTAAAACAAGAGGAAAAAGATCACTGTCTGGTTGTGGTTAATAGATGCAGTCATGATTTCAATCATGCTTTAAGCTAACAGCCAGCAAACAAAAAAGCCTGCAGCATCGGCAATACCGGTATCTATGCATTTTGCCATCAGTGTTATGTTTATTATAAAACCCATGCAGGCAGTATTAGAAAGAAAGAAATATTAATGATTAAAAAGGATCTAATCCTTTTCTGCATACCTCCAGTTTTACAGTGATGGATGAATGAGATCCAATGGGAAAATAATGATCCTTCCAGCCTCAAAAAAAAAAAATTAAGATCAGTAGCTGCAATGTAGGCTCTCATCTCACACTGCATTTCTATTTTGGCTTCTCTCTCCTCTAGGCTACTTTGAGAATTCTCATCAGTAGGAATACATCCATCTCTGGCTCTTTCCTTCCCCCCTGAATTTCAAATTGGGCAGAGCCAGAGGTAAAAACTTCAGTACAAAGTCCAGACACTGAGGAACACGTCCCCATATAGCTTCACTGCTGCACCTCCACCCTGCTGCTCCACTGAGGGCAACTCCTGAGCAGAAGCTGCCAAGGCAAAGACCAAACTCATTTTCACTAGTTACACATACAACATGCCTATACACCACCTCCCAGAAAAATGCTTCCCTCTGAACACTGATACTGATACTTGTAGACCCCTCTACAGAGTCTGCGTCGCGAGCTGGAAATTAGTGTCTTTCCTACTAAAATAAAAAAGGTATTCATTGGAAAGCTGTAAAGCGAATCAAATGCACTGTGCTAAATACAGGTGAACCACGGGCATGAGAGATGCTGAGCCATCTTTGGCTGCAAACACTACAGGGTATTGCTCCCGAGCTTCTGCTGCAGATTAAGGGGCAGGTTTTCAGCAAGTATAAAGCGATGCTGCTCTATTAAGATGCACTAGAATGATGCCTATTTATGCCACCTTAGTGCCTGACTCCTGCTTAAATGTCTTCTTCTCAGCAAAATAAGGTAAAGGGGGTAAAGAAGAAATAAAGGAAGTTGGATCAGCTATTGGATGGAGGAAAAAAACGTTGTTCCTCAGAACAAAAAAGTTTTTAAGTCCCTCTTTCAACCTCTAGCCCTTCCATGGTAACTATGAGCAGAGTGGAAAACAGCTGTGGGGAGGAGAAGGGAAGGGGAGATTAAATTTGGATGTTTCAGATCCTCCCCTTTGGAACATATTGAAACCATACTGCAGCTCCTGCAAAATTTCTATCTGCACACATGATGCAAAAAGCCACAGTAATGAAGGCTTTGTTCTTACTCTGCTGTAGATCTGGCCTGATCCTGCTTTCAGTGACATCCGTGCAAACAAGTGTGACTCCAGGGAAGGTACTCAAAGGATCACAGTCAACCAAACATACTCTGGCACCTCTAAAATTGGATTTCAACCTGCTGCATTGTAAAATAATCAGTAAGAGCATCTGAATGCTTGAAGTATTTGACATTCAAGGAACGTTGAATGAGAATGCAGAATGAGTGCAACTTCCACATTGAGCATGTGGTATAATAAAATACCGTATCCTGTCTGCTCCTGTTAATCGCTCTTCTCTCTCCATCTTTCTGGCTGCATAAATCACACTTATTTTGCAAACTCACTGAATGCTGAATCGATGCAAGATAGAGAGTTCTCCACGTACAGCTGTTGGCTTGCTGAAAGGCTGTGATTTACATCATGGTGGAGTCTGCCCCCAGGTGCTACACAGTTGTGCTCACTTTTCCATAGGTTAACTTACATCTTTCCCCATATTCCACCCTCTCTTCCATTCAGGGTGGGAATATTCACATCCATTACAGAAGTAGACTATCGAGAGTAACAGTCTACATTTTAAAAACAGAATCCCAATTCTGCAATATATAAAATCTTTAATATGGAGTATTTCCACCCCAAAGCCATGAGATTTGTATACCAACAAAAGCAATAGGTCTTTGTAATGCGCTATGTTTTGACATTTGGATTATCCTGGGGTTTGATTTACTGATCCAGCTTCAGAGGACTGAAGTGGAAGAAGTTCAAACGTTCCACAGATTCTTCTTCCATCAGCTTTTAAAGCAACTGTGTCTCTCCCCAGCTTCTGTACTTTTTAATTAACAGAAACAACTCCAAAGAATCACCGCTGCCACAAATATCGTGCGAGCGCATTTGGCTTTGAGCATAAGCACTTGTTATTTGTTGGTATACTGCTCTACCCATCATTTTCCAAAGTCTTAAATAATCATAAATAAGAGAATCTGTGCTATTCTTTGGTACATTTCTGTCTGTTTAAACCACAGCTGAACTTTTAAGTTGTACAAACAAAAAATTGCACTTTTATCTTCTAGAGAGTCTTGCTAGTCCAACAGACTTTCAGCTGAAGGATTCTTTATTATACTCAAACCTTGTCCCATAAGAGTTGCTGCTGTTGCTCAGTTTATGAAGTATCTTAGAGATTTTGTTTGGTCCACAACAGAAAACTCCAATGGTCTTCCTGTTAAAAAAAAAGAAAAAAAGTTATGACATTGCAAATAAATAGTAACTTCTAATGACAGACAGAATTGGCTTCTGGCCTCACTGTATTACACATAAGCCAACTATGCATAGATTTTAAGGTGAGAACAGCTCACTAGATCATGTAGTTAGTATTACTGAAGCCACCAGATCTCTCCCAAGTTTCCCCACAGCAAGCCCTATTACTTCTTTGACTAAGACAACACTTAGAAAGAAGTGCCTCTTCTTAGTCTCAAGACACCAAGTGATGAAAAATTACTACTTCCCACTCTAATTTTTTCCATGATTAATCACTTTTTTTTGTTAAAAATGTGTCTCACTGTAATGACTTCATTAGTGTAACTCCTGATTTACACCAGCAGGAGATCTAGTCACTAACGGTGATTTGTTACACTGATGAAAACAGAGCACTACTAACCCATGATTATTTCTGGCAGCAGCAGAATAATTTTACCACTTTAGTTTCACATTAGCATGCAATCTTTCCTTCAACAGCTGTATCAGAAAGTCTTATGAAAAGCCAAACACAGAATATGATCCTTGTTCATCATCCACAGCTATCAGCCCGGGTTCATTAGTTAACCTGACTTTTTCACACCACTCCAGAGAGCTCTTTGCTCTCTGGTCACCTTAAACACAGGCTGTAAGTCAGACTCACAGTCATACAGCATCTAAGGGCTCAGAACAGTAGCCAGCATCAGAACAGGCACATCCACGACAGTAGGACTGAGGCAGTCATGATATTTGTCATCTCCCTTTTTTGAAAGATGAGGAGAAGCGAAAGGAAGGAGCAGGGAAAAAGGATGTGGCGCCGTCTCTTCTATATCATGAAAAAAAAATTTCTTCATCTTCCAGACTAGGTTGAAAGGGATGCTCTGCTGAAAGTGTTCCACTACAGAGGAAGATCTTAAAGATTTACTGGGATGGAGAGAGAGCACAGAGGAGGGAACATGGCTCTAACTATTGTGATCTACAGCACTCACCAAGAGGCTGGAGACTTGAGTTCTGGTCCCTGCCTCCAGGACTGTTTCAGTATTTTATCTAGTAACTATTTAATATAAAATATCTTAGCACATGCAGGATAATCAAATGCACAGTTCAAAGTTGCCTCTGTATGTGTTTGGTGAGAGAAGGGAACTAACATATATAAGAAGAAATCTTTGATGCATACTGTCAGGTGTATGCTGCCCGACGCAGCAGCTCAAATAGCGTGGCAGTCCACGCTGTACCAGTGCACAGCAACACTCGCATGGTACAACTGAGGACTCAAACATCAAAAAGCATCACAAAGTCATGCAGGTAACGGCAATGGTGTCCTTGTGCAGGCACCTTACAACACTGACTTTTAACTGCCTTCAATTACATCATCTCTCATATCAATCCATGGCAAATAGTCATAACTTGTACTTTTCTCACCCTTATGTATATCTATTAAACTTTCCTGTCCTGGCAGTACTCCTTTCAATGGCAAGGGATGTTGTGTTGGTGGCTGGATTTGCAGAAATAATGAGAACACTATTGCTCATTGCTCTCAAATAAGATTCCTCAGCACTTGCAGAACCTGAACACCCTCTAATCTGTGCACGGTGGAGAAAAAGGGTGTGTGAGCTGCCAGCAAGAATCTGTTTTCTACTGTGTATTTAAATGAGAGAATTAATGTTGTTTGTTTTCATTAGTCTAATTAGTACAGACAACTGATAAATAAAACCCAATGAGTTCATCTGTCTCTCTCTCCCTTTCATTACATATATATAGCCCCCAAAGCACAGACATGTCTAAGCAGCACATATTGCTAATATATTCCCATCCCAGCAACATCCTTCCAAGGCACACAGAATTTTTGGCTAGTAAACAGAATCACAGAAAGGTTAAATGATTTGCCTAAGGTCACACAAGAGACCCGTGGCTGACTAAGAAGGTCTCCTGAAACCCAGCTGAGCCACTGCCCCATGCAGTGAGCCAGAGGCTCTCAAACTTCCTTCCTGGGATACCCACTATCAGCATCTATTCTGGATATCCTTCCATGTACCACTTACCTCCCACAGTTCACGCCCCACATCTTCCGCCACCTACGCCCCCCACTTCCCTACTTGCAGATACCTTCCTCCCTACCTCGTTTGGCTCCTGCCTGGTTGCTGTGACACAACTGCTACTACTGCTACTAGCTACTACCCTGAGCAGCACGCTACCACCCTGAGCTGATGGGCTTTAATTGCGTGTCATTTGTTTGGGTCAATGGCTCATCTTGTTGCTCAGATGAAAACAGGCAGCTAGGTATCGCTGAGGCATAATGTCTGAAAATCTTTTAAATACCATTAACGTTTATAATTAGGGAAACTGTGCTACAGGCCATTCTTTGTAATAATGACAAACATTAAGATAGGATTTTACTCATTCAGAGCACTAAGCAAATAACTCCTCGGGGCTCCTATGGGATGAGTAGGTCAGCATATGTCCTTACATCCATTTTATGAACAGCGGAAGGTGAGGGAGAGGTGAAATACTTTGCTACCTAGGGAGTACAGAGTCAGGACTTTAAATATTCCAGTTTTAAATCCCATATTCATTCCTAGAGAGAGATTTCCCCTTTACAGTGCACAAGAAATGTACCATGGTGCTCCACACCTTCCTCTCCTGCAGATATTCATGTCTTTTTCTAGGTCAGCCTCCATCTGGAAAAAAGCACGCGTCCATTTGAACTAAACAAAATTGAGAAAGCGTGGCAGCCAAGGCATGGTATAAGCTTTTCATCCAGGAGACAACTGAACAGACAGACAGCAGGCAAGGCTGCTGCTCCATCCCCAAAAAGGGAGCACGAAAAACAAGACCAATAATTTTTTATATAAACTGTCCCAATGGACATCCTTGGGACTGCGGGTGTCATATAAAATATCAACAGTAGGTGGCATGCGTCTGCTCCTCTGAGTCCAGAAGAAAGAATCGGGAACTTGATGCTGGGTTGTCCCATGTCATGCTCTGAAGGTCTGGCAAAGCTCAGACACTTACAAATGCACTTTGCTTATTTGGGATCCAAACAGCAACAACAGCAACAATTCACAAACCGCAAACCGATCAGATGGCTAAACCGATGAGAGGTTTGTCAGCTGCATGTTTATTTATGCGCAGCTTTTACTAAAAACACAAAATAAAAAGTGGAAAATATCTTGGCTGCCCATAAACAAGCCCAAGGGGATGACTGCAAATACATGTGAAAGCCTGAACACTGGCACCAGATGTTGGAAACAACTTGGTTGCCTTGTTTGTGGGGGGTTTTTTGTGTCTCCATATTGCAGCAGGGACGTTTAGATGGAAAGTTACTGAGAAATAAGAATGGAAATAAAGTCAGAAGGAGACCAGGAAATGGGAAGATTGGGATTACACAGAAAAATAGAAGTTCCCGTCTTGTCCAGGGAAACAGGGAGAATATTTACCTACAACAGGTAAGTTTATGTGGGATAGCTGAGTTATAGGTTGCACTACTGTCTATCATGTTACACGCAACTGTATCTATAGATACAGACCTCTATCTATAAACCCTGATAAAGGGGTGATAAAGGGTGAGGAAGCCTACATCTTAACAACTGCAGGATAATCAAAAGAGTCAGAACATTATTTAGGTACTAAAAGACACCTTGCTTGGAAATGATGGCACAATTTAAAGACCTGATGTGACAATGCAGAGGAAATGGTACTTGAAGTCTAATTAGGAGTAATATGATGGAAAGCACAAAAGAAAAAGCAAGTATAACTACCACTAATAGCTTCATCTATATTATGTGCACTTACAGCCTTGCAAGGAAGTGGCAGAAACCTCATCATTTTCATCTTTGAAAACTGCATTCACACAATTAAACAAAAAAGACATCAGAATGGATCATAAAAGGTCAACACTCCTCTATGCACAGGAGTCTGAGCCAGAGAGTCACCTTGCTTCTCTGACCTCTCTATTTCCCTTTCTTTCCCATGGTTCTTTACTACAAAAACCTTCTCTAAGTGATACTTGTTTACACAGTGTGAGAATCCTACTAGGGATGTCCCTCTGTAGCAGCCTTTGGGGCATCCTGGCAAGGGACCCTGTCCATAACATCCTCTAGGACCTGAATCCAAGACACATATTGTCAGCAGCTTACGCTGCCAACTGTGATACATATTGGCGCTCAATACTTCTCAACAGCCAGGGCTCAGTGTCCCCTAGTCATATCCAGCCTCAGAAGAGGAGAGTCAATAAGCCATGGGCAGATGTTCACTTTGCAAGTGCAAGAGAGGACAAAATGCTCTTGAGGGAAAGTTCTGCAGGTGAACAGGATCATGAGAGCACCTCTCAACCTGGTACACCCAGATTACTCTCAACAGCTGCTGAGGGTTTTTTGCTCCCACCGCACTGACTACACCAGAGGTGAGTTAAGGAAGGCTCACACAATCCCTTCTACCAGATCAGCTTTTGAGGCAGAAAACTGCCGGTAGGGTGTAAAATACTTAATCAACAAAGCTGGATCTGGACAAAGACATTCCGTAGTCTAATTCCATGTCTTCTCTGGTTTACAACTGTCTTGTTTCAGACCACAATATGTTTGCCTAGCACAGTAAAAAGGCATTGCCAGGTCTTAACAAAGAATAAAAAAGTGCCAGGAATCTCCAAAGACATAATAAAAACAATACAGGACAGTCAGATTCTTCCTTGTGCATTCTGTTTGTAAACCAGCACTATAGATCATGAAAATTATAGAAGAAGTCAACAATTTTAAAAAATGCAACTTTATATATAAAACCAGCATATGCTGCAAGCAAGATACTGCCACAGACAAAAACATATGCAATGTCTGTGCAGTGAGATGGAAATCTCTTCCTTTTATTTTCTGGGCCACTGAACATCCTAGCTGCATGAAAAGATGAACTGTTCTGAGTAAAAAAAAAAATTGGTTCCGTTTGTACAGGCTATCTCTCACAGCAAAATGTTAGCTAATTTCAACATCAGTAGCTTAAACATTACACTCTAAGATGAAACCCAAAAATATTTTCATACAAACATAGCTGGAAACAGATAACATCCCCACCCTTTAAATTGTGGTATCCTTCAAGCAGAATGGTACTTACCGCCTGTTACACTTCGCTATTTCATCAAAAAGGAGTTTCCACCGGGGTCGTCCAATCAAAAGCCTTGAGTTTAAAGCTTGATATTTTTCACCAATTATTTTCTGCAAGAAACAAAAAATTCCATTCTGCCTGATTTGCAAATTGCCTCATATCACCCAGGGCTCCCATTTCTGACATTGGCTGACTTACCATATTGCTGAGGTGTAAAACCTGAGCACAAGTATCAGACAGTTGTGATTAAAACTGCAGCCATTTCATGCACCAATACCTCTGCTCACTGCCTTTTCAATGGCTCTCCTTGGTGTTCGTTATACATTGTTTCTCATGCAGCTGCTCATTAATCTCCCCATTACTTTTAAACCAATTTATTTAAGCCATAAAACAATAACCACGTTCCTATTATTCATTCCCTCATTGGCTTTTAATGCTAAGCTGGAAGAAACACTGCTGATGCAAAAATCGTATTTCTGTCTGAAGTCTTTTTTTAAACTTTGTACAAGTAACTATTAAGATGACTAGGTCTGAAAAAGTAACAAGGGAAATCTTACATTTCTCCATGAGAGTAGTTTGCCAGCTGTTTTGAGCTGCCGTAAAAGCAGAAAGCAGCCAAAACTGCTCCCCAGATGGACCCCAACCCATTCCAGCAGTGCTAACTCACCAGCGTTCTGATAAGGTCAAATGCCCTTCCATTGGAGGGCATTCCCTTTCTTTGGTTTTCTCTCCTAATGCAATAGAAAGGCAGAGGGAAGTTACATCTTATCTTAGGCTACCAGATTCACTCCACTGCTGAATGACCTGAAACATTGCTCATACCAGTGCAAACACAGAGCCTTGGCTAACTCATCGTCTGTTGGCTTTTTATATTCAAGAGGCATTTGCTGAAGGATGGGCTTGGCTCCCTGTTGTCATACAGGCATGCTCTGTCTGAGCAAAGGGAGCATGAAGCAAAACTGCCCTAATTTTGGTAGCAGTCAGCACTTCGGACTAACATCAGTGAACACAGAAGCTGTATGGCAATGGAGAGTTGAGTTTAACTCACCCTTGAGAAATCATGAGCAGCATTATCTTTCATGCCACTTTTGTTCAACAGTCACAAAAGAAAAGTGACTTTAAAGAAAGACTTAAAAAAGTTGACTTAAATAAATTCAGTAGCTGCTTGATACACATTATTAGAAAACTTGCTTTGAATTGTCTGTCATTACAATCTTGCTGTGTCATTGCAATGCAGTCCTGCTTCAGGTTTTAATTTTAACCTAAAAATTGCATACCAGGTTCATCAATTAGGTATTTTCAAGCACCCCATTCCAATTGACATACGTCATCCAGGCATTAAATCTGTGGAGTACTGTTCGTAACTACTATAGCTATCGCATCATTTAGACTATCAGACAGTGTTCCTACCAGAGCTGTGAATGTTATGCTGTCTCCACCTGATACCAGGCAGATCAAAATCCTTTGAGCATGGTTTATCACTGCATTTCATGCTTTGTAGTAATTGTTAGGCTTGGTTCTGGGCCCGCTGCAGTCAATGGAAAGCTTCCAGATGCAGCAGGGTAAAGAACGAGGCCTAGGCTCATGTGCTAAATAATGTAATATGAAGATCATAAGCGTAAATAGCTATGGGAGATGCCAAGATCTGAGGAGTTAGCCCAGCTTTGGGGTTGGTAATACATGACAATTGACAGTTCAGTGTAATTTCCAGTCTTATACATCATGACTTTTGTAACTTCTGCCTATATTTGAGGCGAAGAAATCCAAAGCTTCTAAAAATAGCTAGTTTCTCTCAAAATATTTATTTGAAAAGAGGATTTGAGCTTGCAAGCTCCTAGAACTATTCTGTTTTGATTCTTAGCCCAGAAATGATGCAGATTTCCCATAAAACACAGCCAACTGTCTGGTCCGTGGCCTGGCCTGGAAGGACCTTTCCTAGAAAAGGAAGATATGGACTTCTGCCCACATCTAATCAAGTTAAGGCTACTAGACTAGATTCTCTTAATGCTGGAGGGACGGACTTGCTCTCTTGCCCTAGTAATGAATCAGTCACTTGAGTTTATGGCCTCATTTCCTGTTTTTACCATCTGCAGCAATTCCCTTTTGCCTTTGACTGACAGTTTGCATTGTCTACTACCCCAAAGTCTAGTTCAATTTACAAACAGCATTTAGCCACATACCTGTATTCCATCTGTTTGACTGAGGTACAGCTGGATGTTTATATAGTCTGGTCTATTCTCCTGCCAAAGCTGGGAGGATGATAAAAACAGCTAGTGAAAAAATATCCCTTCTCTTAATGTAAGCGTAAAGTCCCATGTGCCTACTATCCTGAGAGACTTGGGTTTCAGCAACAGTGAAGTAAGCTTTTTAGTGAAGAAGATACACTTGCATAGGACGCCTTCGTGCACTCCAGAATGTTGCATATCATGCTGTGTACAAAATATTATTGTAGGAAGCTACACTGCTATTAAAATCTACCTGAAATTGTAGATGCCGCTCCCTTCTCAATCTGTCTACTAGCCAAATGTCTAAAGGCCACTCAGACTCCCCAACCTGCACATTCTTCTTCCATCTCATAAATTTCACAGATAAGTGTCCAGACTATTGGTACATGGCAACATTGTGCAATGAAATACTGGTGACAGATACTCAAACTGTTTTGTGCAGCTCCAAGAATAAATGGAGCCTGGGTCAGGTAGCCCAAGCAGAAGTACTGCTGGAACTTGCTTATTTTGAGCAAGGCTGCCTTTCTCTATAGCGTGCCAGTTGTGTGGTGTGGATATACGCTGCATTTATTAATTCGTCAGTATCCCTCCAAGCAATACCCATTACCTTGTCATGCAACATACAGAGCAGATCTGCAAACCAGCGGAAAGATTCAATGTCCCTGCACACCCAAATGAAGTAGAGTCTTCTGAGCTTGTAGCATTTCCAGCCGTCACTTGAAAATAAAATGTTTGGGTAATTAAAAATTATCATTTAAAAAGGAAACATTAATTAAGATGCTTTTTATTCATTAGTGGAAATGTGAATTTCCATTAGAAGCTAACTGCTAAGTTGTTCTTCATCCTATGATACAGCAGACACTGAAATGACCAATGCAGCCTATTATGATGATCCTGAGAACATTAAATTAGCACCCTTCACAGGTACTGTTTCCACATTAGGAAGTTGTCAGCTATACAGATGATTTGGGCAGCAAATATGAATTCATGCATCATCATCAAACTTTTATTTCAAAGCAAAGCAGACATTCTAAGTTCAAGTGTATTATGTCAATTCTTTATTAGGTTTATAAAGCGACCCATAAGAGGAACATATTGACAAATGCAATAATGTCAGGACTTAATTCGGCCTTTATATGCGAGAGGCTCTGGTTGATTATAATTAATACTCTAGCAAAATCACAAAGACCAAATCAAATCAGAGCTCCACTGTGTTGGGAACTGTGTGATATATTACAGTCCTCAGAAAATGCTGGTGGGGAAAGTGCAGTCACGGGCAGATTCTGGCATTGCATTTAGAAAAGCAGGACTCTCATGTCAGATTTCTTATGCAAATAAAACACAAATATAGCACAAAGGAAGGACTGGAATGAACTGGGAAAGAAAACAGAAGTGAAAAAAATCCTGATGATTAACAAGTTCAAACAAAAAACAAATATCCAGGAAGTATCTTCTTAGTTAGCCAATTCTGTTTTCTGTTGTTCTGATCACTGAAATAGCCAGTGTACAAATTGTTTCCTCCTTTTCCTCCTAAAATAATTCCAGATAGAGAAGGCTGTCAACTTCAAATGCTAGTCCGGAGCCAACCCCAGTCAAAAAGTTTCACGATACACCTCACCATATCCATTGCGCATTATTTCAAACTCTAGGGTTGCTGGCGTATCCATCAAGGGTATTGCGTTAATAGATCTACCTAAGTGATGACTCCAATCACTGTCTTACCTCCCCATACCCCTAACCTCCACTGTAAGCCCGAGGAGCAAGGATGGAGACATTCTCAGCAGCATGTAGGGGCTGAGAACTCACCTTTTGTGTAAACTTCCCACAGAGAGAAAAAAAGTGCTCTAAGACTGGAGAGTACAGTGTCTTTCAAGTCCTGATTTCAGCTTTTTTATTTGTAAACTGTTGACCTGCAGAGCAGGATTTCCTCCATCTTTTTCTGACTGCCTATACTAGACAAGCGCTTAGGAAGGGTCACAATCTGGTCAGATGTGACAAGATAACTATAAGCAGTAGCAAAGAAACGACGTGCCTTTCACCATAAAAAAGGATAAAAGAAGAGAAAAATGCAAGGCATTTTGTATTGAACTGCTGTAGCTCAGTAACAAAACACCACTCTCAGTGATGGAACATTGCAGCTGGACAAAGAGGCTGGACTGCAAGACTTCATGAAACAAGTCAAGCATAGATTTAAAATAGCACCTCAGACACCTATGCTTGGGTCTACCTCCAGCAAGATATATTATGCAATAAAGGTGCAATTCCCCATTACAACCAAATCCACACGTATAAAACACTTCTTGTGTGTTTCTCTGTTACCACTGCCCATAATAACAGCCATTATTTACAGACCCTTCTGCATGAAAGCCACTAGCTTTCCTTAATGTAAATTATATTTTCTTAAAAATAGGGCATAGGGTTCAACAGCTAAGTGGAGGGAAGGGCAGGAGCAGGAATTAAATTGTGTACATACAATAGGAACACGACTGAGCAGGAAACGAATGACTACATCAACAGGCTTCTGATCTCCCCCAGACCTGCATGTCCTTGGCACAACAGGACTGGCCCCGCTGCTCTGCAGCATTGGCATCATAAGGCAGTTTGCATGTTCACACCTGCCAATTTCTGCTTCTAAGCCAGGGCAAAGACAACAGGCAGCTCATCCACTAAACCAGTGCTTTGTTGATGTTTAACTACTGAGAAGGAAAGCAGGCTTAGACGGTTACTTCTTCCCAGAATCACAGAATGATTCCCCTGTATAATGTTACAGTGCACAAGGGCAAGATTGGCTACAAAGACAGGTTATGGGATTGGCTGCTTGGAAGCCCATTTATGGCTTTATCCAGATAAATGAACATTGCAAAAGCTTTTGGACACTAACCTTCTATGGCAATGTCTATGCAAGTTCCTACAGCCTCCGACAACACACCGATAGAGGCAAACACCTCGTTACCTGCTGTTGGCCCATCATTATCATATGTGACCTTTTTGCTAAGCACTGTCAAGGATAGTCCATCATGAGGAAAATGGTCATCTTATCCACCTGGGTCCCAGGATTTCAGCAAAAACATACCCTCTTTTTGAAAGGATGATCAATACACTCTCAGGAAAAGAAAATGAGGGAGCCCAAGATGGTCTTTGAGGGCTGCAGCACTATGAGACAGGCAGGGCTGATAATCTTCAGAAGCGCTCAGCACTGTCAGGTACAGCACAGATCAAGGACAGAAGAACATGCATAGCATCTAAATTCCAGGCTTTAACTTCACTTTGGAATTAGAGCTGGCCATTGGCATGTTCATCTTGGAACAAATGCTTGAGCTGTGCATTGTAAAACCCTCCCAAAGCCAGCTAGCCTTTCAACACTTCAGGGAAGGTTTGCTGCTTTGGTTGGCTGTTTATACAGTGCCTATGAAACAGGGGTGCTTAACCTGTGACTGGAGCTCTTAGCCAATAATCTAGCAAAAAAAAAAAAAAATCAATAGCAATCATAAAAGCAAGCCTATTTCACACAGCATAAGATTTGGTGGGAACCATGTTGCAAATGTGACAGAGAAACAAGAGATGCAAGGTTTGGTCTGAATAGAATGTCAAAGGCTTTAAATTTAAAAAAAAGAGAGAGAAACAAGAAAAAAAAGTAAAGAAAAAGGCATACCTAAAATTTAAACTTTTCAAATGGAGTTAAACATCCGAATGCTATCTGAATCCAAGTTGATCCCTTTCACTTACAACCTTAAGCTTACACATTTACAGAAGTCAAACAGACCAGGAAAGCTGGCCCTGCGTTTCCAGCAGAAAGACTATCACGACTTCCTGACTCTCAAAAACTCACTATCATAGTCCATAGCCTCATCTAAGCTGGGACTAGGGGAACAAGTCTAGCTGAAGGGCTGTGACTGCATTAATCACAGGTGAGGCTGGTGGCAGGATATAAGGTTAGTGACACTGTCCCAGCTCAGGTGCATTACTGGCACAACTCTGCCACAACTCTTTGGGTTACAAAGCCTGTATGAGATGATTTGTGCTCTTCAGGGGACATCCCAGTCCTCTACCACTCTCCAAGGAATCATTCACTTACGTTATGCTAACGGAAGTTTTTAAATATTCTGAAAGTCTTTCTGACATGCACTACTATGACAAACTGGGGGGAAATGGCTTTAAAAGGCTTAAGCTCACTTACAGCAGTGTGTTGAGTACTGATGCAAATGGTGTAACTCCAATACCTCCAGCCACGCAGAGGCTGACCTCATAGTTCAGGGATTCCTCAAAGGGACTTCCAAAAGGTCCATCCACATACAGTCTGCAGAAAAAGCAAAAAGACCACTTTTAGAGAAAGATGCTAAAATCAGAGAAGAGAGGAAAAGAAAAGCGGGCTGGAATTAACATCCTACGAAAATTTTGTTTCAGTTTTTTATTAGTCTTGGGATGCAGAATATGAAAACCTTTTTCCTGGAAAGCTTTATGTGGAGAGAAACCAACATACAAGTGGTATGAAAAACTGTTATAGGAAGTCTCTTGGCACATTCCATGATTAGACAAGCCATTTCTTAATCAAGCAGGTGGAGGTGACTAAATTATGACTGTCCTCTGTGTCTGCTATTAGAGGGCAAAGAAAGTGCTGCACTAGAAACAGTAACAACTTGGTGGGTCATAAGCAGGAAGAGATTTTGGCTAGCCCTGCCTAGGAGGTTCACCTCTTGAACATAAGAA
This sequence comes from Pygoscelis adeliae, assembly GCF_000699105.1. Classification (NCBI taxonomy): domain Eukaryota; kingdom Metazoa; phylum Chordata; class Aves; order Sphenisciformes; family Spheniscidae; genus Pygoscelis; species Pygoscelis adeliae. The sequence goes on from NW_008824231.1 coordinate 398,470, forward strand.
ACAGCTGAGATGGACAAAGGGGTACCAAAATATTTTTCGTGGCTTCTCATAATGCTTTTCAAGGGCCTCCAGGGAATAAAGAAGAGGAGACACATATCCATCCTGCAGTGAGCAAGAGGAACGAATTAACATCTACCTGCTCCTTCACTTCATATCCAGACCCCTGGGAATGTGATCTATCCCAATCATACAGGATATCTGAAGAGACGGGAAAACCACTGAGTTTACCTCTTTGACTCATGCCTCTCATTCTTACAGTAGTTTTGTCTACCTGTTTTTAAAGATCATTTAGGAGACTGAGTCCCATTTCCAACCCATTTTTAATATTTCAGATACTGCTGGAAAGTCAGTTGACTATAATTTAAAAATGGGCTTTTAGGCATTTTAAAAAATTTGATGTCCAAACCTTTCCTACCCTGCTGAAAGTCTGACCAAGGTCATCCATAGATAGCTCAAAATTTATTGGCTGTAATATCTCTAGTAAGATTCACATACCCCCTATTCTACTTATGGAATACCAACCGCATACCTTACTTCAGTAACATATTCACCTTTAGAAGCTATTATGAAGAGAACTTGAACGGTACATTTAGTCAGGGTTCATTCTGTGTATGAATGGCTCACTGGATCACCACATTTTAGGTAACTGGTGAATACAGGAAAGCGTGGTGGGCCCAGCACTGCACTCAGCAGCTCAGTGACTAGTTATTTGGTTGCAGCTAGGTTGACTAACATCAACCTTTGGCCTGAGGCCACACAAAAGTTCCAACATGTATATTTTTATACACACGGACATACTGGTAGTATTATGCAACCAAGCTAGGCATACTATTTGTCTAGTAAAAGGGTATAAGCTTCTCCTTTATACCATCAGCCAGAGAATTAAAGGCAGAGGAGATGTCTCTTTTCCCACACAAAGTCTTCCAACCCTCATCTGATTCTTTCCTTTTGAGGGCTGGATCTTAGCCATAACTTAAGATCTCAGTCTGATCTCATTTCTTTTAGTTTTGTGGTCTGACCCTTGGCATCTTAGCAGTCAAGACAACATCTTGTCTGGGTGTCTTTGGCCAATATGGTCTTTTCTAGGAAATTTCTCCCAGACCTCTGCTATTGCTGACATCTTGATGCCTCATATGTTAGGCTCCTTCTTCTACAGTCTCTTATCTAAACACAGATAAGTACCTACATTCTGATGGATCTGGAGGCAAACAGGGTGATCCTTAACTATACCCTGTCTTACAAGTTCCTTTCTTGACTCTTGGTGTCCTACCTGGAGAGAAAGGGAGAAGACACTGGGCCCACCACAGCCATCATCAGAAAGCATTGGAAGTGCTGGCAGTAGACATTTTTAAATAATCAAAATTCCTCACTGATATTCATAACTAATCAATCTGCAACCCAAATATGCTTATTCTTATTTCTGTCTTTGTATTCTGAAGTCACTACAGTATTCTACAGATGTTCTTTTGGAGAATCTCAAAGCTTTTTAATGTCAGGTATGTTAGTACCAGCATGATGAGAATACTAGTAAAACAAATTCACTCCTTACTTAGGACAGATAAATTCTTTTGCACAACGGGGCCAAGAAAAACTTAACTGGACATGCACATAAATATAAACAGAACTTTAAGTATCTTCTCATTAAATGTTTCCTGTTACATAACACTTTATACCCCGTTTGCTAAACAAGGGTTTATTTTCCACTAAAGAAATGATACCACTGCTGGTGCAGAGCGCAGCAGCAGCTGCTTCAAGAGATCTTCTAAATGTTGCACTATTATTTGTCTGAGGAGGTAAAGGAGCATCTCTTATTTAAATAAGCAACAGGGAAAATGTAGAGAAGCAGGTCATTACTCTGAAATGAATCTGGTCCAGGCGACATTTTGAGAGAACTCCACAAATGTTATGGGTCTCAAATGTATATCTCAACAGAGATCTAATTTTGGGATGTGTAGGGCAAAAAGAAAAAAAAATTACCGGACAATAAAGACCAGCAACTGAAGTCCACTGTCATTCCTGGCATAACTGTTATACATATGTTACCCTAATCAGATCCTGTCTAGCTGGTGAAATCTGGAGAATCACTCCTAAAGGTATGAAGGGCATAAGCACAGGCCTGAGGGAAATTCCTTGCATTTTGCACAAGCAGCACTAACTTTCATTTGGATATACGGACTTAAAGCCAACATTTTAGGGGAAAAACACATGCAGACAAAACAAAAGCAAACTAGCAAAGGAGATTTTTCCACAAATTACTACAGTGGATGTGACAATAGTCATATACTTTAAGGGTGACACTTAGCAGAATTGCACTTAAGTCTATTTGAGGACTATCTGAATTATGTACGTGTGTCTGATCTCAGAAGGGACTAAGCAATTCCTGGGAAGTCCGAGTGCCACTGAATACCGCTGACATGATCAGGAGTTCAAACATGCAAAACTAGATCTGGTCACCGCAAATCAGTCAAACACGGTGCATAATTCCATGCCAGAAATTCAAGAAACAACCTTCAATTAAATATGTGTTTTGGTCAGATTGCTCCAGTTTGTGGCCCATTAGCCCCATCTGGCCTGCAAAATATTTCTGTCTGCCCACTGTGTCTTCCTCTGAGGGAGTAAGGAGCAGTTGTTTGGACAGCAAATGCAGTCAGAGGAGCCAAGAGCCTCCTACTGTGTCTGCATGTGGCCCAGCACAGAACAGCCAGAAGTTACCGCTTCCAACTGTGAGAAAGAGAAATGGGGGAAAAGCTGGAGAAATATTGCTACTGCATTAACCCACTCCACAAGACTGCCTGAAAATACTGATTCCAAGGATAACATGATCTCCCTGGAAGATTTTGTTGGATGTCATAAACATGCACTATTTAATCCCATTTTACTATGGGGATAATTTATAACTAAAAGAAATGTGACTCTGATGCCCTGATGGAGGTGGTCTGTTAGGAATTGATTCTTCTTTTATCCAAGTCATTGGAAGAAAAAAAACCCCTCCTGATGCTGTATCAAACAGTGCAGTGATGAACAGAGCAGCGATTCAGTCATGGACTTCTGCAGATATTATGCAACTTTCACTTCCTGTCAACATGTTCCTCCTTTCATTTGGTAGTACTGAAAAGTTTTGCATAAAAGCAGTTCGTTATTGCAAATGAAATCCCACAGTGTTCAATAAAAAGACAGACAAGCTAAGGAGGGTAAGATGACTTTTTGTTTCTTGAGTTGCACCCCAAATATATCACACTACCATGCTATGCTTTCCTATCCTCCCAGCTTTAATTTAATTAACATGAAGGAAGGGAATGGAATTTTACTGAAAGTTTAGAAATTCCCCCTTCAGGCAAACTTATTCAAATAACGAGTTGTTCTTTTCACATGTATTCATTTCCAGTCTTAGGAGTGCTCTCAGTTATGCTGGCACAATTTCTTAGCTCACAAACAGAAAAGAAGCTCCTCAAAGCAGAATATATCACAAAAAATAGCAGAGCACATTATTAAAAAGCATCTTACAGATAGCAGGTGAACATATTTTCTATTTAAAGCACACATATGCTGCAGTACAGCGGTACAGAAATATCCCAGCAAGCACCAAGACAGCTTGTTCCAGTGTTGGGCAATGCAACTGCACTAACATGGGGCTATCCCTAAACCAAGGGACACTGTCTCAGGGACACAGGCAGCTGTACTGCTTTTGAGACCAAAGTTATTATCTTCCATAAGGAACTACACAGTGATGTGTGGAGACACCTGTCCACATCTCTGTCGGACTTGGACCGCAGTGCCATGCTCTACTGCAGGGTGCAGGTGCCCTTAGAAAAGTTTAATGCTTATCTTGTACCTGACTACCCAACTGTAAATGCTGATTATTATACCGTAGCTTTTTTCCCAGGCTCTTTGGGAGCTACTGTGATACATTATCAGGGGTATCAGTGGAATTACAGATGGATAGGGGTGTTAATTCAAGAGCTTGTAGGAAATTTTAATTAAAGAAGTATCAGAATTCGCAAGCTGAACAAAATGCTTGGATATGAAGTACTGCATAGAGCACAGAAAGTGAAGTCCTAGTCTAACTGAAGTTTGTGGCAAAACTCTTACCAATGTCAACAGAGTAAGGATTTCACTGAGCAGTATGAGATTTTATATCCTTGGAGCCGTATTCAGTTTGTTACTAAGACCCAGATGTAGGTATCTTTATGTGAGCATACTGAGTAAGTCCCCAGTACAGTCAAAAGAGATGTAGTCAATACAGTTAATGGAGCCCAGAGAGAGATTCAGGATGTGATGAATTGCTCTCTATGTCTACAGACTGTACTGGCTCAATTAACAGGAACTTAGAGATCGGTGTCCCTCTGGAACAGCTGAAGGCCAAGCAGAACTAAAATGGCATTAGACACCTATCCTGAGGCATCTGAATCCAGACCCAGATCTCCACTGAGAAAACTGGAGCTCAGATACCTAGCTCACACACAGACACCTACATTTAGGCGTCTTTGGCTGGAGCTGAATCCCTCCCTTGATATCCTATGAAAAGCCCAAGTCATTGACTTCAATAGGTTTTGGATAAAGTTCTCCAAAATCAAAATAAAATCAAGTAAACAACCCTCCTCTCACACTCGTTCTTCTCTTTAAATTGTCCTACTAAAACCACAGCTCAGTACTGCCATGATGGATACAGCCTGAGAACTCCAAGGAACCGACTGTCTGATGCCTGCAACAGTCTCCTTACGCTCTTCTGCTGCTGCAACTCTTATGCACCAGAGAGATGCCATCACCTCCCTCTGGTAACCCACAATACCAGCCTCCACCCCCACGTGATAAATATTCAAACAAGTGCCTTCATGTTCCTCCCACACTGCCCTTCATGCCTGGGAGGAAATCTCTGTAAACATCTGCAGAGCTATTTCATTATCTCCCTCCAAATTCCTTCTTGAGACTCCTCTTTCCTCTAATATCTGAAAAAACAATAAACCAGAAGTTGACAGTAGTTAGGCTGCCGATGCGCTTGCTGTAGCTCAGTCATATTCTGGCCCAGTACTGTCTCACTGTTTCCCTGAATTTTGCTGTCTGATTGTATCCATCTGTTGTCTCCTGTTCTTCTAGTTTAAGATGGTTTGGTCAGGACAGCCTCTCTGCTGTGTGATTGCGTGTATCAGGATGGCTTCCTGATGCATGACTGGTTCTTCAGGGCACTAGGATAATACAGACAAATGAAGAATTACTGGAAACCATCCAAATCTGAAACTTGTCTCAGAGGTAATCTTTCATATGGTAGGCTTGCAGAAAGCAAAACTGACTACAGAAGTGTTCCAGACCACTTTGGAGTCCAAGGCTCAATTCACAGTTTTCAGTAAAAACCTAGCTACAACAAATTACATGATTTCATTTTTCAAAGAAGCTGCACTTATCACTATCGAAGATTTCCAAATCTTTTCTGCAGCAAAAATCAAGACAGCCACTTCATCTTTTGAAGTCAACATATGACACCATGTCATTATTTAAACCTCAATTAGTAAGTGTACACTCTGACACTATTTTTCCAGAGGGCTTGTGATTATTGACAGCATTTCAGTACTGACAGCCTCTTACAGACAAAGAACCACCACTGAACAAAGCACGTCATCCTTGGTTTGTATGGGTTTCCGAAACTACAATGGCTTTCAAGGTTTAAAAGTGTAACAAAATGTGACATCTGGCATGTGAGATCAGAGATTCCCATGTGTTCTCCTGACATTGTGAAGGATGATGTTTTCATTAAAGACAACAGCAGCCCCTTAGACAAGTAAGCCTGCAAAACCCAGTGGGTCCAATTAACTTTATATACTATTTTGCACAAGATTGCAGTGTGTTATGATTCCAATTCAGACTTCATTAGGCATCCTCTCCTTTTTTTAACAGCTCGTTTAATTTCTGATTGATTATTCATATTTTTTCCTTTCAACTTCAAACATATTGTTACAATATGTACTAGAGCTTGTAGAAGTTTCCTTCTCTCTTCTACAGAAGTTGCTTCCTCTATCAGTTGGCGAAACGTCCAATTATAACAATGTAGATGGCTCAAAAGCCTATAGAATCAATCAGCATCAGATTTTTTTCTCATAGAAACATGCCAAATTATCATTATTTTTAAAATTCTAGAAAAGCCATTGGTTTTAGTACATCTCAGTTCCATTTATTTCTCCCTGGCTGGGCAAAACAAAACAAAATCACCCGTTCTTCAGCTTATTATACTCTCAAGGGCCCAGAGATGACTGAAGAAGAATTTCCATTTCTACATCATCCTTAGCAAGAGAAAATACATTGAAGGCATGATGACAAGAGCAAGAAATTGGAAAAGCAGAGCAGGCACCTACATTTTCACAGATAAGGCTCTTTCTGTTAACCCTGAACTGAGATCCATGGTTTTCTATGAGACACAGTACAGGTTCAAGGAGAAGAAGATCCCACTGGAGTAGGCTGGAACACTACAGCAGCAAAAGTTGTACAATTACCGATGCAGAGCTAGACTGGCAACAGAGGAGTGAGGAGGACAGTGGAAGAGGGAAGAATCTCGTAACTATGAAAGAAAATTTCAAAAAAGCATAGAGATAGAACTTCCACTGAAGGCAACAGAAAACAGACTTGCACAACTGACAGACACCCTTGTAAGCATGGTTCTTCCTTGTTCAGGACTCCTACAGCAATCTGAAGGTAATCTCTCTGACCAAGTTAATTTTCCTCAGAATTGGATAAAACTGTCTAAATATTGCCTAAAGTATTTATGGAGAGCCCATATTTCTTATTACTCATTGCTAACTATCATGGGAGAGAAGCAACAGTTTAGACCATTCACTTCATTAAAAAGGTCTGTAAAACCACTATGACAACTACAATCAAGTATAATTATGTATTCAGACAACTTTGTTCTCTGAAAGTACATGTACTTTCTGTACTAAATTCTTAGGTCAATATTCTTAATTAATGTTGTATTAATTCTTCTCCATGGCAGCCTTTTTACTGTCATTTTTATAAAATCATTCCAAAATGTATTCCTTTGATTAAAGATCACACATGATTTAATTTTATTATAACAAGAAATCCAATTTTCCACTTATTTCCTTACCAATTACAGTATCTATTTTGTGAAGTGCCTTGCCTCTCTGTAAACTTGCCTCCTACCAATTTTGCCTCAGCTAATAAAGTAAGAGTATTTGTAATGACTGCACCACCTATTGTAACTCACCTTTTGAAAATTTAGTTTATTACATCATTAAATGACAAGATGCTGCAGATCAGCAACCACAAATAGGTTGAGCGTGTTGGCCATGTTTCTCCACAATTCATTCACTGGCACAGTAGTTATCTGTCCATCTCACTGCAAACAGTATTTCTGCTTTAGAGTAATCCATTTCCATATTTGACCTTTTGTCTCTTTCAATATTTACAGGACGCTTTTTCTTGCCTATACTGTTCCCTTTGGTCGTCATCTCAGAGTTGCCATCTAGCAGACGGCACGGCTCCTTCTCACAAGCAGTTCCAATACTAGCACTGAGCCCTCTTCCTCACGTGGTAAATTATACTCACTAAGACAGGATAACCCACGTCCCCATGTCAGTGAAAATACCTGCAGCATCAGTACGTCAGGGTACTATGGGAAACCTGAAGCAACTGAAGCATACTGATGCAACTGGACTGCAGATTTCAGATGCCAATTCAAGTTTTTCACACCTCTAATTATTACATATTAACCAGCACTGGAGGTCTAATGCAGTTCCCTCAGCCAGGGTTTGGGTATTTTCAAATTAAGTGAAAAGTCTACACGGGAGTTTAGGATTCAGGAAAGCCTGACAGTTAGTACATAGATGAGATGTAGTAGTCCCCCACCCTCGGCAGCTGCTTTGCATTTACAAATATACTTGGGGGGGCATATTATACCAAAGGTCAAAATACTTCTTTTGATAGAGTAGACTGGGGGAAGAAGATGACCACTCTAACTAGACATCCACGCTGCCAGTAGGCTTTCTCGGTCAAGCTCCAATACACCTTAGGGCTGGGGAAAGAAAAGTTGGCACCTGCTGACAAATCCCGAGAATGACAAGTGCAGAAATTAAAATCCTAGCTAGGTATCCGCAGAAACAAAAGGGGAGGAAAGAAGAAGCTGATGAGAGCGCTGGAAGATGTGGTTGGCAGCAGATCAATCTGAAGACAAGGCCAGGCATATCATGATCTGCTCCAAAGGCAGCCCTTTCAGGCTCTTTGGACTAGACTAAGTAGAGATGAAGAATTCAAAATGAAGAGAATAAGAGGAAAAAAACAAAGAAGGACAAATTGCACAACAAATTCTGCAGTTGGAATGAAGTAGTCAATCCTGCAATAAAACAGGATCCTCAATATACAGTAAACCTAAGCACAAATATGCCACCTAAAATGTAATACCCCCCCCCCAAATTTGCCATGTCTCATTGCTGACTCTTTTCTGTCTTAAGGTGTACGTCTGGGTAACCAAAGTGACTTAGTCTAGTCACAAGCCCATCTTTTTTCTGGAAAACTCTCTTTGTAAGGAAATGTCTCTCACAACTACACTTCCTTTAAGGAAAGGTGCTCTCCATGAGCCTCACAACCAGTGAATGTGCCTACAGGAGTAGGTTCCCTTCAGGGCAGCTTCATGAAGCAAATAATTACTGGCTTGGGGGGTTGTAAAATATCTTTGCTTGAACTTAGCTGCCAGGAAGCCTAGAAGGAAATTCTCTAAAAATTGCTCAGACAGTTGAGGAGTGACATCTGCAAGATAATGAGAAGGCAACTTCAAATGGCTTTCAGATGTTCAGTGATGGTCGGACAAGCTCATTTCCTTAGGCAGACAGCCTCTTATCTGGAAAGGGATATAGAAAACTGGCAAGGCCAAAATGGAAAGAAAGAACACCTGCTAGAGTAAACGCTAGAGTAAACCATACATAGTTGCAGTAAAATGGCAGATTAAGGATGAGATCATCCAACTTGGCGAAGGAATTTCTGAAGTCAACATAAGCCTATAGATGAGTTTGCATATAGATTCACAGGCAGAAGCTTATCAAGCTACCAGAGAATATACTGCATTACATCATAGATGAGCTCAATCCAGCCCTGACCATCTTGACCTCTTCATTGTTTTTCTCTGAATATGCTCCAACTTCTTATTGCAAGTTCTGTTTTTTAGAGTGAACGGCCCATTATTGTCTGCACTGTTCCAATTTCAGTCCTGCCAAGGCTCTATATAATGGCATCATTATTCAGAGGTGGTAGTGTCATTATTACTACCTTTCTAGACATACAAAGATGCCTCTGTACAGCCCTCTGGCTTCTTGGGTTATTCAAAATAAAGAATTTTTCATCCCTTGAATTTTTAAATTCCTTCAAGCTCTTACCTTTCTATGTGCTGTAAGAGTATCCATGATAACAGAGCGCGCCTTATTTTTAGCATTTCTCTGAGTTTTAAGAAGCTGAGAGGGAACAGGTGACCCCGAACAAGACAGATGAGCAGGTGACTAGGTGAGAGACAGAGAGAGAGGGGACTAGTGTTTAAGTACTTCAAATGTGTAATTCCTCTCACAACCCTTCCCACCCTTATTTTTCATAAAAATCCTGAGGGTTACAACCCACTGGGTGCGAAACACTGCTGTAAGGCAAGGTGACTGTAAGGCACTGAAGGGAACAGAGGCTGGACATGGCAGCAGAATACATCTGGCACAGAGTCAGGGTCTAAGCCAAAGGGGCTTTTCCTGTAGGTCCAATACCAGTTCCTATTGACCAGGCTCCCTGAAGCTGCTCTGTATATAGAGAAACCACACTGTGTGTGACTGGTCTTGTCATTCTAGAGAGACACAGCAAATCTTGACTCGTGAGACTTCTTGCATAAAATCAGTGTCCTGCAGCTCCACACTGGTCAAGCTGATCCCCGTCATGCTCGTTGTCATTCTGAAACGCAGATCACAGGACTGTGCCTCAGGTCTGACCCCAAATACCAGTTTTGATTCGTCAGAGAGGAAGAGAAGTCCGGCCTTTTAATCCCATCTCCCTCATGCTGATCCACTGTCATTTCCAGAATGTCATTTACATCCTCAGCTATGCTCTTCTTTTTGGTGAAACCAGGTAGCAACACTTTCTCAGACCTCCCCTCCGCAAGAGTGGGAATGCTTAATTTAATAGGTTTAATACTCTGATACATGCAGACAAAAGACTGTTATAAAGTGCCATGTATGATCCTAACATTTCCCCCACCCCATGTCACTGTTTCTTCTTTGATGATGATAATTTTTCTCTTGGTGAACTGTCTGACATTTCTGCCTATTCCAATTCATCTTCCTTTTCTTCCACCCACCTCCTGAAATTTGCCAGATCATTCAGAAATTTCGATCCAACTGCTCTGAAATATACAATCCTCCCTGGCCCAATATCATCGGAGGATTTAATTAACTTGGTATTTACATCTCCCTCCTTGTCATTCATTACTTGATATATTGAAAAGAACAAGTCCCAAGATGAATTACTGAATATTTGATACCTCACCCCTCTTAAAACTGTCTGCTTAAGAACTATTTGCTGCTTGCCACCTGTCAGCACTGACTTTTTAATTTTTTCTTTTTTTCTTTTTAATACACGGTGCTGTATTTTTATTTAGACAATACTTTGCTAAATTCTCTATGGAAAAAAAATATCTGATTCCAGGACAAATCAAATGGCAAAAATGCCACTGAATTCCATGATACCAGGATTTAGTTCTACAGGACTGAAAGGTATATTGTCAAGTAGATATCCACTATACAGGTGGATATATATACCAAGTCTACTTTTTACTATTTATCCCGCTGTGGTACCTATATTTGCAAGTAAATACACCAGGACATGGGAAGTACACATTGGATGAAATCCCAGTTCTCTAGGTTTTGTGTATCTACAAAAGCTCATTTTTTGAAGAACTCACTCTGTAGCTATCAGCTGTGTTCAGTGGTTTAGGTGTTCCACATACCATTTACTTTCTTTCTCTTTAAGTGTTCCCTTAACAATTGTAATTTAAACAAACTGTAAAGTAAATATTGGACTGACACCTGAATACTTTCTGGTTGTTCCTTTCTGCGATTGTGAAACTGCATTTATGTTTTTCCTAATGGTTGCATTCATCAACCATTTGCTAAACCACCACCACGTATTTCTAATGTTATCACTGCTACATTTTGGAGAACAAGTCTGATGAGGAGCAAGTAAATATTGGACTGACACCTGAATACTTTCTGGTTGTTCCTTTCTGCGATTGTGAAACTGCATTTATGTTTTTCCTAATGGTTGCATTCATCAACCATTTGCTAAACCACCACCACGTATTTCTAATGTTATCACTGCTACATTTTGGAGAACAAGTCTGATGAGGAGCAGCTGAGGGAACTGGGGTTGTTTAGCCTGGAGAAAAGGAGGCTCAGGGGAGACCTCATCGCTCTCTACAACTACCTGAAAGGAGGTTGTAGCGAGGTGTGTGTCAGTCTCTTCTCCCAAGTAACTGGCGATAGGACGAGAGGAAATGGCCTCAAGTTGCGCCAGGGGAGGTTTAGATTGGACATGAGGAAAAATTTCTTTACTGAAAGAGTGGCTAAACATTGGAAGAGGCTGCCCAGGGAAGTGGTTGGGTCACCATCCCTGGAGGTATTTAAAAGACGTGTAGATGAGGCGCTTAGGGACATGGTTTAGTGGGCATGGTGGTGTTGGGTTGACAGTTGGACTCGATGATCTTAGAGGTCTTTTCCAACCTTAATGATTCTCTGATTCTATGGTATCATGCCATGAATAACTTCTATGGGAGAGATGAGAGTATTCCATCTGTAGCACAATGCAAATGCAGCACTGCTGGTGGAAATTCAGCTACAAATTATTGTCATGCAATGTTCAATAGGCCTTTTCTCAGAAAAGAGGTGTACAGAGGACAGCCGTATAGCAGAGACCAAATGGTGACTCCCAGTAAGTTAAAGTTTTTTTT
>NW_008824231.1:411109-420336 GCF_000699105.1 Pygoscelis adeliae
CTGCCCAGGGAAGTGGTTGGGTCACCATCCCTGGAAGTATTTAAAAGACGTGTAGATGAGGCGCTTAGGGACATGGTTTAGTGGGCATGGTGGTGTTGGGTTGACAGTTGGACTCGATGATCTTAGAGGTCTTTTCCAACCTTAATGATTCTATGATTCTATGAACTATTGTGAAAGTGCCCAAAGGTCCCTAATCATAAGGTACTGTCCCCCCTTGGAGTAGGAACTTTACCAAGAGCACAAAGAGGAAGGAAAAAAGCAGCAGCTCAGGTGGTGTGCTGGGATCCAACCCGCTCCCTGCCATACCTTCCTCAGGAGAACTTGGGCAGTTTGAAACCGTGTGACACCATCTACCTGTTACACAGGAATAGTTATATTTCTCAAACAGAGAAGAGCATTGCAACAATGACTTCATTAAAAGGCTGTGAGGCCCATAGGTACATCTATAATGGTGGTCATAAACCCCATCAATATATGGATCACGGTCCTTAATTAGCAAATTAAAGGAAAGGAAGGACAACATTACACAAAGGAGTGTTTCTAGAGATTGTTTTATGGTTTCATCTGTCTAACTGATGGCTTTTATCTGCAGACCTGACTGATACATAGTTTAAAAAAGGGTAAGCAATAGCTTCATATCTCACTGGAGAAGTCTTGCCAAGACAAACATACGGAAGAAAGGGTAAAGATGACTGTGGATAAAGGCACCAGCCCTGTTATTTCCTTGTTAATTCTATTTCATCAGTTTGGTTAACCTTACATGACAGTGTTCAAATACTTGAATGCACAGGGTTTTTTTACTACCAGTGACCCAATGATAATAAAACCATAAATGATTTAGAAGCACTTTTGATATTTTTCTTTTTTTTCTGTGAACAAGTTTTATGGTGCAATGGCCCTTGAACTTTCATCCTCCAAGAGACCTTCAAGTGCAGAGAAAAACAGACCCCCCAGACTCAGCAAAATCAAGACACCTTCTTTTTTTTTTAATAGATCCTAAATATTTCAGTTATGAGTCTTCTCCTTGGACATCATAAGAAGGATGGAACAGGGCAACAAGCCAAATTTAATTGGCTCTTAATTGCCGAAACATTTCCACACAGTGCAGATGCTATTCACTGGTGCCAGAATCTGAGTGCAGGGTCAAATAACTAACAACAAAGTTAATTCAGTGAGGAGGGTTCATCTGACCATGTATAGCTGGCATAGCCAATGCAGAGATAAATGGATTTCTTAAGCTCTAGTGATGCTCTTTAGAGTTTCTTGCAGCCAACCTGCTCTATTTTGCTATCAAATGACTTGAGAGAGCCAGCCCAAATTTTGATAACCACTGTTTGCACCAATCCCTTAAAGTGGATTTCTTAATTGTAGTGCAAATCTGCACCAAGAAAAAGAAAAGTTAACCATCAACCACTACACAGCTAGTTATTGCCATCTAATAATGTGCAGGCAAAATGCATATAGACACACACAAAAAATGCATTCAAACAGCAAAGCACTGCTGCAGATGGGGCAGGGAAAGCTACAGAAGTTCCCCATCTCAGAAGTGCTGCTTGTGCTGACTCTGAAAAGAGTGAAGCAGGGGTTGAGCCCCAGGGGACAGCCCTTCTGCTGCACTTAGAGCTTGAAATTATATGCTCAAGTGCGTGCTAATGGCACTATGGGTGAAAGAAGCCTTAGAGACGCCAAACTCACAGCCTGTTTTCTCCTGGGGACACAGCAATCCACAAATAAATTAGCGAGACATTCCTTAAACCCTCTTCCCCAACACAAGACAAGGAGCTCAAGTTGTCTGTCAATACCAGCATCACTTGCCGGTCACAGAAGAGCAGTGCCCAGAGGCTCTAGTTGTAATGAGACCCCTATGCAGCTAAACAGGCCCATTTTATTTTGCTCTGCTGATCCCAGAAGGTAAACCTGTTCTTTTGAATTAAGGTATCTTTCTCCATGTAATGTGTGGACTGTGCACAAAACAGAAAGCTACATCTGTCTTTTCCTCCTCCCTGCTCGCCTTCTCTTCCTCCTTCCATCCTCCCCATCAGACCACACAATATTCAGCATCACTGCTCCCGTTCAAACCGTTCCAAGACCAAACATACAGCAGAGTTTCTTCTTTTTGTTCAGCTCACCAGCAAGCTTGATATATGTGAGCTGAAGCAAAATTTCATGTCGTCTCCTTGAAACAAAACAGGGTGGACAGAGTGGGTGGCATGTAATGATTGTCCTTCACAGACAGTTTGCTCTTTCTGGAAGGAAAGCAGCATAGCATTTCACTTGGACATAACTGAAATATGTAACCAATGGCTTTTACACTCTTCAGATCAGCTGTGATCCTTCAGGACAGCAGCCCCTGCCCTTCCCACTCAGAAATGCTGGCACAGCAACTGGATTGCCTAGTGTATCGCCCTAACGAATGGATTTTGGTACTTTCATGTCTTTCTTGCCACTTATACTGAAAATTTATGGAAAGCCTGATTTCAGTTCACAACTCTGCCAGATTTTATCTTATACCAGGTTGAACGAAGTGCCAGTTTCATAGATTTGAGCCAAGTGAGTGGGATCCCTCCAACACTCTTACTGATGGAGCGATTAGCTGAAATCCTAGAACTGCTTCCCTTGAAAACTGCAGTGGCAGGAGATACTCTTGGTATATTCTTAAGATCACAGAGTTTCATCTTCACAGTGCACAAAAGCCCAGTACATCAGATTTATGACACCTTCACAAGATAACATTACATCTACATGATTTGCCTCATCCAAGTTGAAAATACATCTGGGGATGAAGCACAAGAAAATAAATGGCCCAGTTCTGCCACCATTTTGGCCTTGCTCTGGTATTAGTACTATGTGACGGAGAAATTGTCACTGACCACTTCCATTGCTCTATTTTCCCTCATAACATAAAAAGTATGGCACAAAAAAACCCCTAAAAATAGCTTTCAAAATCTTTGGAGATTTTTGAGGGTATGCAAATACCTGGAAGTAAATGCCTGCATTTCAAATATTGTTTAGGAAGCTTCAGCTATCCATGCAAAAAAGGACAATTTAATGTATTTAAGACCTTCAGAACTGGTTTAGCAGAGGGAAAGCAACGTAATAAAGAAATTCAATCTTTTATGGTGATTTGTCTAGAAGAGGAATTAATTATACCTTAAACATTCCAGTATTAGAAATCACCAACAGTAATGTATCTAAAAAACTGTTTTATGACATAAAGACATGGTATACAGTGAAGGAAAATACAAAGCTATAATATCCTTTGGTAACATCACCATGCACCATGCAGAGGAAAGCAAGACCCCAGCCCTCAGAAGCGCTCAGGCATTTGGCTGTCGTTAGACACTTTTGGGTACTTTTTGAAACCAGAGAGGATACAGAGAACACTTACACTGACAACTGTGTAGGCTGTAGTATAGGTTACTGCTTCCATACTGGTCAAGTGGATTTGGGGTAGGAGGACTGACCCTGCTCCCATGTGGTTTTTTGGAGTATGCAGCAATTTTGCCTTATACAAGATCCCAGAGGAATGAGGAAAGTTCCTTGCAGAGTTTGGTTCTAAATGAGTTTCAACTGTACACAAACGTAATTTAAACCTCATATTACAAAGATACCTTGACAACAATGGATAATTAAGTCATAAAGCAAAGTGTTACATGAAAGCTATTAGGCTCTAAAGCAAATGATTTTGGTATCTTTTCTTTCTGGTCAGTGCCTATAACAGAGCTTCTGTCATTGCTTTGCAGGGAGAAAAATTGTCACTACATTCATGATACCAAGGAAAAGCATCGCTAGTCACCTCACTCGACACATGTAATGCCTCCCTTCAGGTGCAGGTGCTTAGACTGGTAATTTTCTGACAAATCTGTAACCCACAAAATTCTTCTATTAAGAAACAACAGTCAGGAACTCTGACTAACACCCAGTTTATCTTCGCCATCCAACAACACAGTACATACCTTCTATTCAAACAGCTTTTGTGTTAGGACTTACCTACTTTAGTCTCCAATTCTGCTCATGAACAGCCTCAGCTCGCTGATTAGGCAACACTCAGAAAGGATTTGGCAGCTAATATCATGGGCCATTGCTGTTCTGCAGCTGCTAACGATGTTTTCCAGCTGCTAGCTGTCTGGCTGTTCAAAAGCACTTGTGATTCTTACAAACCACTTGGTCGTAGAAGAACTTTCCTTGGGGCTAGGCTTGGGCCACTGGGTACAATCTCCCAGCAGCCAGCTCCCATCCCCATGACTGATGATAATTAACAGCTGGAATAACGTACTATAGGATGAAATGGATTTTCTACCGCTGCCAGTTTTTAAGATTTGATAGTTACTTCTGAGCTATGTTCTAGCCTAGATGCTGAGACATCTTCCTCCATGAAGTGTGGTTGACATACATGTTTACTTGGGGATGCTCAATTCAGGGTGGTCCAGCTGGCACCCCACAGCCCAGATCTCCTATCCATTTCTCAGAAGAGACAGGGGACGGCTGTTCGATCAACATGGGCCTCTTGCTGCCCCTGATTACCACCAAGAGTTTAAAGCCCCACTTTGTTGCATGAAGAAGAAATGTCTCCCTCACATATACTGAAGAGCCTGGCACTGAGAATTGAACCACTCCACCAGTGGCATCCACCAAAAGGTTGCTAAAACTGAAATCTAGGCTCATGTCCTGATGAGAACAAGCCATCCTTGCCCATTTTATGCAAAACTAGAACATCATAACTGTCTCCTTTGGCCTGAAGGTTCGTGCTCCCCTCTGCTCTTACACAGAGCACACACTTGCTCTGCTATCCCAGGGGCAAGAGCAGTGTATGCTGCTTTCTGAGGTATTAAATGACATGAAGAAGGACTTCTGGTACAGCTCAGACATTTCTTTAACAGTTTTCCTGCTTCTTCAAACCTTGTGTGGGGAAGGGCCAGAACAGCGATAAGCGTTGCTAGATTTTTGCCCTCCTTAGAGACCAGGAAATACAGTTTTTGTTTATGTCTTACATGAAATATAAAGGAAGACATGGTAGGCAACTCCTTTTTCTCTCCCAGTTTCTTTCACATGTTTAGGGGCATAATATTGTCCATTTCCCCTTTATTATAACTGGAATCTTTCTTTTCTCCCTTTTTCACCAAGACTCACTAACAAAACACCAACAAAAGATGCTGCCTCCTTTAACAGGTTCTATGAAAGAAAACAGCCTCTGGGGTCCGTCCCACACTGAAAGCATGGGGCCAAAATTTAAATTGCTAATGTGCAGGTAGGTGTATAGGAGTGAATGAATGATGCTGTTCCTTTTTATCCACAGAGTCAAGGAGGAAGTCACTACTGTCAACAACCACAACTCTTTAGCAATTGTTTTTCTTTTTCAAGAGCCTGGTGCTTGGATTTCTGTAACTATGGTAATTGTGAATCTATTTTTTAAACTAATATAAGCCATTATTTTAAAAACTATGTTAAAACTGGATATAAGGCCAGAAGGGATCATTGTAACTGTCTTTTGCATAATGAATCAAAGAACTTCACTAATAATTTCTGCATCAAACTACTATAACTTCTGTTTGAGCTGTTTAAAAAAACATCTTTCAAGACATCTGGTGGCAGATAATTCCCCACAGTCTCACACTGCTGCTCAGTAGTAGGCAGGTATATATCAATTAAATCAACAGGCTTTATCAGGAACTGTGCTCATGCTCCCAAATAGCAGAATGAAAACCAGCTGTAATGCTGTATCTTATACCATTCTCTTTGAACAAAGCAATGATTTCATCTCCCAAATATTTTGAAAGGTCTAGGCATCTTTTATTTTCAGTCAGCCCTTTCCCCTTCTCAATTGGGAGTATTGCAAAGTTTTGCATAAAACAGTTCATGACTGCTAATGAGCCGCAACTATCCTATGATAAACAGAGCTAAGTTAAACTTGCATTCTAGAATGCTTGGTACTTAAAAGAGAATTCATATGCACACGGAGCTTCAATTTTGCATGTATGTTGCTGCACAAATCTCTCAGAGGATACAGGTTTTTCCCCACCTCTCTCTACATCTGAAAGATTTGTACTTGTTTCTTCAAAGTTTCTTAGATTTCAGGTCTGAGCCCTGTTGAAGTTAGCAGCAAAATTCCCCTCGACGGTAAGGGGACTGGTTCACCCTGTGTTGTCAGTACTTGAAATCAAGGCCTTTGGAAAGAGAACAAAAGTGTCTTTATTTTGCACTAGAAGTTACTGGGGCATTGTACTGATACTCTAAACAAATATAGTCCCTCTCTCAAGGAATTTATGACCTATATTTGACTTTAATGTGCAGTCCTAAATATTTCAATATACTGACTTGGCCTTGTTTGATATTATGTGGATGTGTCCACATGAGTCTTTGCAGGATCTGAGCCCAAACATGTAGTGCACAATATGAATTACTGTCCTCTTTCTTCCCGTTTTCATTATGGTTTCAACAAAATCTAGATCCAATACTTGCATTTTTAGTGATGTGACTACTCCTATAACATGATTGTTGTTTTTTTATGAACAGCTACCAGCCTTTACCCCATTGCCACTGTTGTTCTTACCATTTGGGAAAAATCCCAAATGACAGGAAAATGCCCTTTTCTTATAGTAGAGGTTTTATTGCCATGGAGCTCAACCCTGCACTGGTCTGCAAACTGTACAGGATAACCTGATACCACAGCAAGTCATACTAAATTAAAAAAAAAAAAAAAAAGGATGAAAAATAAGAGACAAAATCCCAAACCACTAAAAAAACCTATAAATATTCTTCTCTATAAACAGCTTGAGTTTCTTTTAAATGTCATTACAGATTCCTTAAGCAGGTATCTCTTTTTTTATCAAGTAATCAAAATTCTCTGAGACTCAGGTTTTCCGAGGGCTCAGAGCTGCTGGCAAGATAGTTAGCTTCTAGCCTGCATTTTGAAATAAATCTTGGAGCACTTTAAAACCAGCAATTTTCATGCTTAATGTACAATGCTACACAAAGCATTTAAAGTGCTTGTGTGGGCATTTCTGAAAGGCTCCTTCAGTTGGCACTTTCCCATCTGATTTCAGCAATATGGGCAGGCCACGTGTTTTTTGCAGTAGAAAACAGGATAGATGTTATTTTAGATGAGAGAGCCAATTGCACACAACTGAAAGGACTGCGGAAGACCTGATTTCTATTTCTGGCCTTGTCCCCAGAAGAGTTGTTCCTGGGTGACACTGGTAACTCACATCAGAGTCCCATGCCTCAGTTTCTCCTCCGTAACAAGAGAACATCTTCTGTAAAGCACTTCACAGAAAGCCTTTTATAGAAAATCACTCTGTGAAATTTCTCCACCACTTTTTAAAATTAAAAATATCTTTGCCTTACAATGAAGACTGAGTGATGAACACATAGGTCATGATTTTTTCCCTTGTTGCACACCAAGGAAGATGTTGCCTTTGTTTCTAATGCAAACTGAATTGGGTTTCTAGGCCACGATCCTGCTAGCTGCTCTTGTGCGTGCTTAAATCTGGGATTCAGGGGGAATCTCAGCAGATGCACTGTCTGAGCATCGTCACTTCCAGAAGCCACAACTCACTACTTTCTCCAGTTAGAGAAATTTAGAGAAATTATTTTTCTCTAAAAGGAAAAACATTCTCAAGACAGTTACATATAAGACGCAAGTTTTATTCCTGGGGTTTTATTTATGAAATATTATCAGTTTCTTGGCTTGGTTCTCAAGTGAAATTGGCATGGATCCATTACAGATCTATTATTGATAAAATGAGTAGCAATTGGGAACCAGATGGCACAATGGTTTAGGGCACTAACTTTCTGCCGCCTATTTGTCTAGACTACTCCATGATGAGAATTGAATAACACCATTTGGCTTTGTTTGAGCTGAAACTTTCAGCAGCTTTTCAAAGATGACCTTCAAAAATACATATTTGAAGATACATATATATATAAAAATCAAGATCCTGTATTTTCTGGTTTTTCGTGACATGAAAATGACCAATATTTTTGCGCATACACAAGAAGTCTACTTTAATTTACTAAGAATATAGGCCAAAGAAAGGTTTGTAAGTTTATGGCAGATGGAAAGTAAATGTATTTGGAACACTCTGTTATTTCATTACACCTGCTAGGTTCTAACTTCACTTTTTTCTCCAAAGTTCAACGTGCTGTCACTCCATTTAAATAATAAGATAGTGCTCAATTTACATTGTCTCCCTATTTGACTACAATGAAGTGCTGTTATTTCTTAATGTGCACATAATGGAAACAGTTACAAAAATACTTTCTTAATTCCTGCCCATGTTTCAAAAAAAAACCCAAAGGAAGACAACTTTGGGAAGGTTTTAAAAAGAGAAAGCAAATTATTAGAGACCTTTTAAGTAAGCCTTACCCTGCAAGAATTTTTTTTTTTAATTTAATTTGCTCAAGAGAAGGATAAGTTTTAAAATTACCTCCAATCTCTCGTATGGAGGTACAGGATTTCTTGTTCAGCAGAAAATGGTATAGTGAGATGGCAGAGACTGGAAACTGAAGTTAAAGAAATTAATTATATACATATGTGAAGTAATTAACAATTGAAACAAGCTGATCTAAAGGCTTGTGAATTTTCCGGTTTTTAACATCTCAATTTAAAGACTGGATGTCTTTCTAAATTCATGGGCTGGTTGTACCAGAAGCTTGCTGTAGGGATTATCGGGTAATGCTCTATGGCTTATGTTAAGAAGGGACTCAAATTAGCTGGAACATAACAGCTCCTTCTGTTCTTAAATCAGAATCAGTGAATCATCCAAGAACTTTTCCACCAAACCCACAGAAGATAAGAATGAAGACTGCAAATATTTCTGAAGGGGGGGAGGGGGAAGAAGCAAATAATCCCTCTAAAAAACCCACATACGTATTTGAGGATTTCAGCAATATCTTGAAAATATAAAGTACGGCTGATCTCTCAAGTCACTTGTATACAGAGAAATTTGCTAAAAAGCTGTAATGCCAGTAGCATTTCTGGCACATCCCTCTCAGGCGCTGTTTTGTGCAGTGTCAGCCTCTCTCCTGCCTTTTTCACCCACCAACCTCATTCCTCATTCTCACGCTTCTTTTATCACTTCCCTTAACATTCTGTTCGTTTGGGTTTTTTTTTCTTTTGACATTATCAGGCCCAGCTACAAGAGACACTTCTCTCTACTGTTGCAAGGCAATTGTGCATCCTTCCCTTGTGCACACAGCACGGGTGGTCAGAAGCGGAGTGGAGTCAG
>NW_008824231.1:420541-421000 GCF_000699105.1 Pygoscelis adeliae
GAAGTGGGCAACCAAGGAAAGCATGAGCTTGAAACCAACGTGAGGAAAACTCCTGCAGAATGTGCTAACAGTGAAACTCTGACAAGGTTTTTAAGAGATTTAGGAGACCTGATGCTCATTCTCAAAGTGACGAGTTGGGATAAGGCTCATTGCAACAAGTTTAGTTTGTTGACAGGCCTGATTGTGTTGGTGTAACTCACCTCGGTGACTTCAGCACACTCATGGAGTGAGGGAGAGAAGGAACAAGCTGCAAGTATGTCTGTGATGTGGTTCGCATGCGGAGGCTCTTCCCAGGCGGGTACACTTGGAGGCTGCTATGTGCCCCAGCCTGTTTGCCTGCCCACAGCTGCAGGTTTATTCTTAGTTTTAGGAATGCAAATCCTCACGGACATGGCGATGGCTTCATGTCAGCTAGGAGACAGATTTTCTCCTCAAAACATTTCTCTCTGTGGCTGGGTG
>NW_008824231.1:421033-421750 GCF_000699105.1 Pygoscelis adeliae
TGATGTCTGATTTCTGAACCATGCATTTCATCCTCTGACAGTCACTTGCAGTATCAAAAAGACTTGCCTGGATTAGACTGGTCTTGCTAGTTCAGTAACCTGTAACTACGTGCAGTGCAATATGTGTCACTAAGAAACTACTGTAGGCATTTATGGGAGAACATAATTCCATATCCCATAATTTTTCCAAGACACAGTTACATTGTCATGTGAGTGAAGCATAAGATAAACCCAAGCTCCTTCTGCTCTGCAACCTTGTAAGAAAAGTGAGAGGACACATGCTGCAGGTTGGGCTAACTGGACGGACGCTGTACCGATGTGCTGGCATAGTACTGCATCTCAGCCCACAGGCCACGATGAGAACTGGTGCTCATGATGCCACGCTACTTGTGGACACACAGTAATAAGTCAAGGAAGTCAAGGTGATGTGCCATGTGGCTTTGCAAGCCTTAATCTTTGTAAGCTCAGGCCTCTCTATAAGCTCCTCCATGTGCCAGAGTAGGTATTTGCTCCTTGGCTAAGCCAAGACCAGTAGAATAAGCTCAGGCAAACACAAGGACCGTAACAAGATCCTGCATTTCTCCCCTCATCAACCAGGAGTGCAAAGCATGTTTCTTTGACACATTTACCCCAGCAAATCCAGGACAATGTGCATGCATATTCTAGAAAACTTCTTCCAGCCACTCCAGTGAATAGACATCTTCTCTGAGAACACAT
>NW_008824231.1:421783-434070 GCF_000699105.1 Pygoscelis adeliae
AGTTTTGGTCTTAATATAATGAAGGTGCAAGAACATAATTCAGGCCAGAACATCAAGGTTTCTATTTCTTTCAAAAATTGATGGATTTTAATTTGCTCATTTAGCCTTTAATATTTATTACTATGGCTGAATATCCGGAGAGATGGTGAACATATTCCTATCCAACCTCCTTCCTTTGGACATATGTCTCTTAAATATGTGCCAACTTTTGTCCTTTCTACCTACTAAGCCCTGCTTAGTCAAGCTATTCAGCTAAGTCATTACTAAAATTTCTCTTCTGTTTTTAGCCTTCCATATTCTTAGGATTTCCTTAAGCATTACAAGCTCCAGCTTGTGCCCCATGACAACATCTCATTAAAATGACCTTACTGCTCAGACTCTTATGTAGTACAACCAGCCATTGCTCAGCTGAAGTCAATGAAAGCACACTGATCTATGAGATCTGTCTGTTCATTGTCTTCATTTCTGTTAACTGACCTTTCAATGAAAACAAGCATAGGGAAGGGAAAAAACTGGCACGGGAATAAGAGAAATTATATTACGAAGATGAACAGGTTTTCTACCTTGCTGAACACAAGTATTTCACTTGAAAGACAACCCCTAGGGAAATTAGGACATGTCAAGAGTCTTCAACCAGTTTCTAAATGAACGAGAATATATGATAAATTTCTGTAGCAAGCAAGCAAATTTGCACCAATTAATGATGCTATGAACAGAAATCTATTCTTTTAAGAACATATGCAAACTTCTCTTTCAGTTAGGTGCCAAAGTTTGGCTGATTTTGTATATTAGAGGAATCAGTCAATCTTGCCAAGTAATGTGGCTGAAAACATATCCTTTTGTGATGCAAGGTCACTATAACTTCAAATAGCAATAGAGCTCCATACTACAAGCTATTTGTTGTATGATCTTCAAAGAGCTGAAGCATCCATTGAACAGAATACAACCGGCACTCATTCACCCATGAATCTGACAATGTGTAATATTGCTAGTAGACTGTACTTGCCAAGAATGCTAGCAATAAATTGAATGTAAGGAAATGGAAAGTCAGACACCTTAGGAAAGATTTATATAGAAGTAAGTCTGTTCTTTGAGGATGGATGATAAACTAGTTTCTCAGACCAGTCTGATAGTGTCCATATCATAAGTGAAAACATCTAAGCCAAGCAAAGCATTCTACTGCCGTAGAAAAATAACTGTTCCAGTGCTCCAAAGGGTGAGGAGAAAAGTAATAATTCATGGAAGTCCTAGTGAAACAAGTAGACTAGCCCATCCACATAAGGTGCCTCCCACAGTTTCATATATTGTACCTCCATATTATTCTAGTAAAACAGTGACAATGGATAATGCAAACAACAAATTCAGGGGGATAAAATTCTGTCTCCATTGAAGTCAATGCAAAATTTCACCATTTTCAGAATCAGGGTTTCACCCTTGAGGGCATTCATTTTCAAGTATTCACAGTGAGGAGGTGACTGGATTTCAATACTCAGTCCCTCTATTTGTTGCCTGCTCTTAAAAATTTTGTATTATCAGATTTTAAGAATTGTATTTAACACGTAGCTCCACTGGCTTCTTGCGCATTTCAGGAACCTGCTAACAATAATAATTAAAATAAATAACTTTGCTTATTTCCATCATCATTGCTGGACTGGCTCCAGACATTCTTTATTCCTTCTCCTCCCTCTGTCCATCCGGCACTAGCCTTCTTCCATTGCTCACTCTGGTCACGGTTAATGCGAGGACTATTTCTTCTTCTTCTTTCCCCTTCACTGCCTCTTTTCAAGACTTAGCTGAAAGTGGCTGTTTCTTTTAACCAATATAATAACAAGGAGCATTTATTGTTTCATTCAGGTATGTAACTTGGGAGAAGAAGAAGTTTTGTCCAGGATACTCAATACATGCAAGACCTCCTAAACACACAACACTACTCTTTTGGTTTGCCTGTACATATATCCCTAAAAAGGGCAGAGAAAAATGTTTTCTAGTGCTTGCAGGCTTCCAGAGGGGAGCCTGTTAAACTCCAAGGGAATCTGTCACCATAAATGATGGAATCCCAGAAGACAAGAGTGGGGATTAGCCTGACAAAACATCTGCCTATGTCAACAGAGTGTCAAGTGAAACAAAGCTCCACCAGACACTGATCCAGGGAACTTAGCGTCTGCACTCTGCCACCACCTCCCTGCTGACAGCTGGGCACGCTTGCAAAGCACGTCTGCTTCTCCCTGACACCACTGAAAGACTGCAAAGCTCAGTGCAAGTGTGGCTCCCTGACAGCTCTGCCTTAGCACTTCACACCAAAAGCACGTACAGTGCTATAAATGCTTCACTCTCCCTCGCTGCAAACAGATAAAGAATTTATTTCTCCCAAGAAGACAATCTTACTTACTTGGGATAGCGCCTCTGCTGAAAGATGGGCAGAATCTCTGTATCTTGATTTGAATGTAGAAGCAGTAAATCCCGAAATCTTTCTGTCAGGACAAAGAAAAAAAAGAAGAAAAGAAAAAAAAACAAACCCAGACTGTGACTCTGCATTATAAGTTCAAGCCACAAGTAAGCAAGCAGTAATATCAGTGAATTCTCTGCTCCAGCAATATTTACCAGAGGACAAAGCTAAGTGTATAGGGAATAAAATCTATATATTCATACAAAACTGCTGCTAAGACTAGAAATCACTGTTTCCTGTAAAACCTTTTAATAATATTCTAAAATGTCATTTTTTTCATCCAATATTGAATTCTAGCAGTGTTTACAAGTTTCTGAGGTCTGCATACAGGTCTTCTAGGTATCATACACAGCCAGCCATAAGCAGTCCCTGCCTTGAAGAGCTTAGTCTAAACAGAAAGGAGGAGCCACTAAGAATTCACCAGCCACTCAAGGATCACAGTAGTCTAAACAAACATGGATTAATTAATTAATCTAAATTAAATTGCAGTAAGAGTCCTTGGGTAACTGATTCATTGGTATTTTCAAGGATGGTTGGAGGACTGGATTGTTTTTTGTTCACTGTTATATATTTTAAAAACTGCATTATAGGACCATCTGCAGTAGGTAAGGTTTTTGTAACTTAGCTTCACAGACCACCAAGTGAAGGGGTGGTTGTGGTTTGTGTAGCTGCCTTTCTCTGGTGCCTTTCTCTAGAGGTGGTTAGATGCAACATGTAAGTGGGATCTGTAGGAGCTTCTATCAGCATCAATTTCTCAGTTCCTGGAAGATGGGAACCTCCTCAAAATTCACTTGATGATAACCAGATTCAGGGATAGAAGGGAATTTCCCACCCAGGTCAAATCCCCTTAGCACACCCCGTAGCTCTCCATAGCATGGGACATGCTCTGTTTCCTTCTTTCCTTCCATCATCTGCAAATTTTATTTAACCAGTCCTCCAGTGGCACAGAAACCTAGGACACTGCTGATGCCCTTCCCACGTTCGCATCTCCTACTCTTCCTGCAATACCTTATAACTGTGGCTTGAAGTCTTCAGCTACAGGTTTTATCCTTCATTTGCTAAACCACAGTTTGCAGCCTGAGTTTGTAGCCTGTGTTGCATGTAGTAGCTGTACTATGGATTTTTCTAAACTAGCTATCTCTTTGTTGTGGTCTAACCTCAGTCGGCAACTGAGTACCACACAGCCGCTCGCTCACTCCTTCCCCCCCGGCCCCCCCCCCGTGGGATGGGGAAGAGAATTGGAAGAGTAAAAGTGAGAAAAATTTGTGGGTTGAGATAAAAACAGTTTAATAATTGAAATAAAATAACAATATAATAATAATAATAATAATACACAAAGCAAGTGATGCACAGTGCAATTGCTCACCACCCGCTGACCGATGCCCAGCCAGTCCCCGCGCAGCGGCCCTAAATCCAAAACACAGCACTGTACCAGCTACTAGGAAGGAAATTAACTCTATCCTGCCGAAACCAGGACACTCTTCCATGTAAGTGTGGTCTTTCCTCCCCTTATATCCCTATGTATCTCAAAATACCCGCTAACACCAGGTTTACAGATAAGGAAATCAAGGGACAGAAAATCAGTGGAGAAAAAATCTGAATCTCCCAGCTCTGAAAAGGAATCACAGCAGCTTTCTTAGTTCTTACAGGTTAGCATATGATGGCTTTCTTAACATTCAGTTTTATGTACTGTTATATCATCATAACTAAACTCCATTAATTTGGATACAATTCTGCTATGTAGCCTCTAAAATGGAAAAAAACCCCAAACCCATACTTCATAAAGTTATAATACTTTGAAGAAAGCATAATAAATTCAGAAGAAAAACTCTTTTGTTAAGGGCTCAGTTTTAAAGGTCAATTGTCTCAGATGGTCTGATCTAGTCTTTCATCAGCTGGCTAAGATGTGTTACAAACATCTCGGAGAAGATACCAGGATCTGCCAATGAAGAAACAAGGGCTGATATTTAGCATCTTCATTCCTTTATTTCTACACCTCTTCAGGTTCAATTTTGAAAGAAATAAGCACTTGTACCTCCCAAATTCTTAACCGCATCTTCAAAATGTAACTCAGCTTTCCCTGTACCTAACCAGGACAGAGACTGGATGAGGCCAACAACAATAAATGCAATGCTGTAAAGATGGAAATGAAACTCAATGACCATCTTTCAGGGAACAGCCTGCTCATTGTTTTGACAAAAAGCTTGCCATTATAGCTACTTCTTGACCTCTTCTTGAATTTTTAGGAAGACGCAGAGATTTGCTTTTTTCTTAGTCCTCTGGTACATGGCAATATGTTGTACACGGGCATGCCCTGTCATCCTTAAAGATGATACGATATGATCTTCAAAAGCCACTGGACAAGAACTGAAAGGCTTCAGGAATCTTTCACTGGTGCAAAATATCCAACTGTATATGTATCAGAGCAAGCACATTAACTTCCACTCCTACCTCAGGAATCTCCCAGCACAACTCAAGCTACTGGTGCATTTCTAGGAACCCTTTACAAAAAGGCTTCGTATGAACAACAGCCTTTGTGTGTAGCTGGTCGAGGAATGAGAGGAAGTTTTCAATGGCAATGATAGCACTTCCTTCCATGACTTGAGGGTTTTGACCTCCAGAACATGGTACGAGTCACCATGATTAAGGATTTGTCTTTGGGGTGGTCTGATTTATTTACTTTTTAGGGCCTATCACCAGGTGCAACAGCAATGCAAAGCATGGGCAGACATGCTCTTCTTCAGTTCAGTACTGCACAACACCACATTACATGCAAGTGAGGCTGGTTTGGCAGGCCTTGCAAAGGGCCTGTGACTCTCTGGGAGAGACAAAACACATCTCGGCAAGGGCACAGCTATGTCCCGCTCCATTGTTCTACCCGAGATGGATGGCACCCAGGCAGAGAGCCATATTCCATCTCTACCCCCTACTCTGTGACTCTTTCTCTTGTGCTGCTGCCCTTTCCCATTGATCCAGGCCACCTGGCTGCACTCCAGGCCTCAATTCAACAAGCTGCGATCTTGAAAATATTTTGAATAGTAATGTGACAGTGCTGGCCAGTACTGGAGTGAAAGCAGCCAAGTTATGGCACCTGAAATTGGCCTAAACAGCTTTCCTACTGGATCTTGTTTTAGTTAAAGTCAACTTTTATTTTTTTCCCCACGCTACGGAAAGTTTCCCAGGCAGATGTATTTTCTTTTCACCATATGATTTTACTCATTTTTCCACGGCAACACTTACGCTATATGGTAGCGTTCCACGTCATCTCAAAGACATCCTACAACTTCCTCCAGCACATGTAGTCTCCACATCCTGTAAATCCTCTTAAGAGAAATGGCACACTGAACAGAAGCCTTTAGGATTAATTTGTCCCACTGGACCATTATGTACATGCTTCACCCTTCAGGTCTGTGATATTCTCATATTACACATACGTGTGCACAGTACAAAAGCCACACTGGTGCAAATGACACTACTGCCTTTAAGGACTATCCAGCAAGGTGATATGGGAGGTGACAAGAGTTTTGGCAGCTACTGACAGAACACAGGTAGGTACTTTTGGTGCTCTCACAGAAGTGAGTATCGGAAGCCTAACACTTGACAAGAGAAGGCTTTTCAATTTGCAAGAAAAAATCACAGTGATACCTTCCAAGGGGGGGAATTTTTTCAAAAACCTAAGATTTTCTTCTAAACCATGCTACAACAACAAATGAAAGCCTTGAGAACTGATTAAATTAACCATTAGAGCATTTTTACATTATTTTGATTTGGAATCGCTAGTTGATCAATAGAACCAAACCAAGTCACAGAAAATCTTATCATTACTTAGATCATTTTAGAGAGACATCTCCCAAAATTGAGTCTTTTCCATCACTTCCTACAGTTCAAGTAACTAAAAGTGTGATGCTTTTGTCTAGGTGTTGGTCCGGTTTGTTAACAAAACACGAATAACATTTACTCAAACAAGTTTTAAAAGGCTTACTTCTGAAAATCTGCAATTATCTTCTCTTGTCCCTCATCTATCCACGCGATTTGCATTAAAGTCTGTGCTAGCTAGTCTCCTAATGATTTTTTACGTTGTTCTGAGATCAGTTATGCCATTGATTGTTTTGTCACTCTGCTGAGTGTGACACTGCAGACATCATCTCACTGTCTCTCTCATAAGTCTACCCACAGGACGAAGTTCTCACAGACATTAAGAATGGTTGCACAGTCACGTCTTATGCTCAAACTTATCTTTTCAACATGCTGAATGTCTCCACTTCCTCCTGGCTTTCGTTTTGAGCATGCAGTTCCTTCCAAATCCTTGATCAGTGAGAAGTCCTCAGTTAAATTTAGGCAGTCTCACTGGGATCATATATGTTCAGCTAAATGTGTAGCATAGTTACTTGTGATGACTAGGGGCTGGATGTAAAAACACAATCTTATGCCCTGTCCTCCTAAATCAGGAAGGTTGTAGACTATAAAGGAGAAGAGAAAGTTTGCCATTGAAAGCTTTAGAGATTTAACCTGTCCCTCTTACATATACGTCTCTTCCCTGTCTCTCATCTAATTCTTCTTACTTCTTTTCCACCCTTTGTTCCTCCTGTCCCATCCCAGCTCAACATATTCATAAGTCAGCTACTGGAATCTCAGTATAAACGCCCACTAACATCTTTATAATACCTGTTATGACAAACCAGTTACCAATTTACGAGGACAGAAGGATGCATTTCAAGGGAAATTTTCCCTTTGAAATATTTAGATGCGTGTCATTGTTGCTCTCAAGCAGAATGGGGTTGTGCTCAGTATGGTAAGTAAATGGTAATGCGAGAGAAATGGGAGCAAGAATGGGCGTATGGTCTGAAGCCCATTCAAACTGGTTACACAGTCAAGTTTCCTTTTTTCCAGGATACACTATTAGAGAGGTGGAAAGAGAGACAAAGGGAAATTTTATTACAATATTTTAATATCTGGGGCTCTCAAAGC
This sequence comes from Pygoscelis adeliae, assembly GCF_000699105.1. Lineage (NCBI taxonomy): Eukaryota > Metazoa > Chordata > Aves > Sphenisciformes > Spheniscidae > Pygoscelis > Pygoscelis adeliae. The sequence continues at coordinate 429,198 of NW_008824231.1, forward strand.
AAAGAAAAATAATTTGTATAGAAGGTTCCTGTGAATTAAAACACATTATTATTCACATTCTGTAGACAGAGACATTATGGCACAGGGAGCACTGGCCTTGTTTTTCGAAGCTGTCACATCCCTGAACCTCTTACTGCTTTAGCACTTCAAAGATGATGCCAAAAGTCACACACTGCAGCTGTGTCAGGTTTGACTTTAAAAGTCAGGTTTTGTGGTTCTTTCCTTGCTCCTTCTTCTTACAAAATACTTCACAAAAAATAACAGCAAAGTCACTCTGCTGAATTCCAAGGGTCTTGAAAATTCCTGCTCTTTCAGAGTTTGATGGGTCTGTACCTATGAGGCCATAGCAGTATATAACTGAAGTCTGAGATATTACCGTTTTATTTATCCCAACCACCTTTTACCCAGCAGCTTCAGACCACTCTGAACCTCTAATAAAAACAGGTTGAATTGCATGCAATCAACGCAATTAAGAACACTGTAAAACCAATGGTAATTGCTTTTTATGGGATAAGGAGTTTTTATATCAGTTTTATGGATTATTTTTTAAATCAAAGTTCATAAGTGTCCTGGTTTCAGCTGGGGTAGAGTTAATTTTCTTCATAGTAGCTGGTACAGTGCTGTGTTTTGGATTTAGGATGAGAATAATGTTGATAACACACCGATGTTTTAGTTGTGCTAGGTAGTGCTTACACCAGTCAAGGACTTTCCAGCTTCCCACGCTCTACCGACTGAGAAGGCTGGAGGGGCACAAGAAGCTGGGAGGGGGCACAGCCAGGACAGTTGACCCCAACTGGCCAAAGGGACATTCCATACCATGGGACGTCATGCTCAGTACATAAACAGGGGGAAGCTGGCCGGGGGGGCCGCGGCTCGGGGACTGGCTGGGCATCGGTCGGTGGGTGGTGAGCAATTGCATCGTGCATCACTTGCTTTGTATATTTTTTATTATTATTGTTGTTATTATTTTCCCTTCCTTTTCTGTCCTATTAAACTGTCTTTATCTCAACCTACAAATCTTACTTTTTTCTTCCCCCGATTCTCTCCCCCATCCCCCTGCAGGGGGGGAATGAGTGAACGGCTGTGTGGTGTTTAGCTGCCTGCCGGGTTAAACAACGACAATAAGAATAAACAGAAATATGATTAAAAAGTAACCAGAGAATGTGAGAAGAGAATAGCCTCATCAGTTATAACGTACAGAACATTGTGGTCCAGAAGCCTAGCTATCTACCAAAAGGTCTATCCATACCGACACTTTCATTCATTTGGATATTTTGCAGTCATGTTTCTGTAATTACCTGTAGCACTTCTGCATTCATTGAGACACAAATCTCAGTTCCATCTTTCACCACATGGACACTTGCAAGCCCTGCAATTTCAAACTAAAAAAATCTGCCTAATTTCATGCAAAATGCAGAGTGGCTTGGAGCACCTTCTGTGTCATGAATAGCTCCTCAGCACCTTGCAATAATTTAAAAAAAAAAAAAAAAATTAAGTCAGCTTTCTTAAAACCGCCAACGGCATTTAAGAGGATTTGAGACCCACTAATCTGACTTGTTTTCAAGCTCTGTAAATTTGGAAATGCTGTCATAAGTAGTTCCTCAGTGCCTTGTAAAAAGAAAAGGCATTTAGGAAGAAGTCTTTGCCAGTTAAGGACTATAAAACTGATGAGCAACAAGATGGCACAAAACTGGAATGTCCAATATTTTAGTTTGACCTGTGGCTCATTAATGGCCAAAGTTCCTGAAGTTAAGCAAGTGTCACTTTTCTCCCCTTCAAGAGTCAGTGCTACAAATATCCTCCATCAGATTAAAAGGGGAGGAAATAAAACAATAATGAGGTAATGTTGATGAGCTAAAGGTTCCAAAATTATTACATCATAAGCCTTGGAATTCCCCTGAAACATACATATTTTGCTGATACAAAGAGACAGGCTTTTTGACCAGCTTGAACTGCCATGATTCTCAGCCCATTAAGCCTCACGGAGTTTAATTCTCCTGTTTTTTCACCACCATTTCCTTCCCTCCTGATCAGTAATCGGAAAGACTAATTAGAGCCCACCATTTACAGAGGTACTAAAAAAATTAAAAGCTAATAAAAACCCAGAAAGTTGAAAATTATACAAAAAACCTTACTATTTATTTAAAGGAAATAGAGAAGCTTTTACAGAAAAGCAACTGGTCTCTTCATTTTCTAAGCTAGGTGAATAAACAGTGATCATCCTTCTGTTCAACATTTTCTTTTGCAGGATTTCAGTTTATTTAAGCAGAGGGGGGAAAAATAAGGAAATCAACTAATCGTTACACAGGTCAGCAATGAACCTTCCAGTCACTCTGAACCTGCAGAATAGTCCTCCTTTCTTTGAAGAAAGTCTCTATACACCTTGCTTTCCCTCCTAACCTGCATTTGCATCCTAAAAAGTAGTCAGCTCCTTCTCTTTCTCTAGCTGTGTGCTTATCAGGTGGAAATCATTCTCCCTCCCTGATTCTGGCATCAGCACATCTTCTCCCTGCTGGAACTCTAGGTGCTTTCTTATGTCTTTAAAATGTCCCACCTACTATGTCAAAATTAGCTTGGACAGATTTATTTCTAACTAGATCTCCCTCATTTACAGTATAATCACACATATTGCATGATTTATGTGTGTATACCCATATATTAGCCAATGAAGAAACAGAGTTAAGGCAGTTCTTGTCCAAGGAACCTTAAAAGGTTGGAAGATGAATGATGGGAAGGAAAAAGCATCACTTGCTTTGTTTCAAAACAGGGAAGAGAGATGCTGAGGATTACATTTAGACTGCATTTTGTATGTCTAACTTGACAAGAGAGCAGTGAGTGACCCAGACTGCCTATTAGATACGCTGCCAGACTTGGGTTCCCCAGACAGCCAGTGAAGAGAAGAGGACACAACACCAAAAGTTAAGCAGTCTCAATGCTCAATACTGAGTTAGAAATCCTTCTGTAGGTTATACAGCAACCCCCTGGCAGCGCTGGGGATTAGCCAGACCACTGGAGCTCAAAACCAATGTCTTAATCAAGAAACATTTTTTTCTCAGAGGTACTTATTATACTTGAAGACTATTTCTGCCATGACAGCAGAGTTCATTCCACAACTTGACACTTACAAAGTGCAACAGTAAAACAGGGTTTAGAAACAACACAAAATGGTAACTTTAAAAAATATCTTTATAAATACATGCTCTGAAGCAAATGTTATTTATGCAGATTTTTTTAGCACTGAGTTCTACAATTGCTCCTTTTGGCCATGAAGGGCTGTACTTTGCTGTTTGAACTCCCTATGAGCCAAGGCAGGGAGGCTCAACTACCATTTTCTTCACTAGTGGTGCACTTTCCTCTTTCAAAACATGCCAGAAGAAATGATGAGGCGTCAGTATATACCTTTTTGGCTTTAAGGTAAAGTTTTGACACGTGATCCAAAAAGTGCTTACATTCACAAAAAAAGAAAGACTCAAATTATGTGAGGGGGGATTAAACTGGTTCTCTCTTTGTAACTTGTAATCTGATACAGAAACTAGACAAAGCCCAACCTTTCAAAAACTACATGGGATTTTAACACTGAAATGGAGCTACGATCCAGCTGTGCAATTACTGCAATACTATCCAGCACTGAAAAGCTCCAGAGGGTACGGCTCTAAAAAGCTGAGCAAAGGCACAGTTCATCAGGCTGATTCACACCAAGGGCCCCCCTACCCTAGTATCTTGCTTCACATGCAGACACCTACAGAAGAATCAGCACAGGGCAAGACCCTCCTGCTGTCACTTTCCCAGCCTTCAACCGTTTCTGTCTCTGCAGATCTCCTGAGCCTAAGGTGGTTTGTCTATTAAGAAATGCCTTGACTTCTCTTGAAAGTACTTGCCCAGTCCCCCATGTAAACCTCCTAATCTATCCCACATCCTCTGACAAGGAGTTCCATGTGTCTCTCACCTACTACATGAAGATCCATCATTTTGTTTGCTCTGAAATAGTGTCTTAGTGACTGTATTTGATGGCCAAAAGTTCTGATACTGGCAGAAACCATGAATAGTCAGGCCCTACCCACCCACTCTTCCAGTGTTATGCATGATTTTGTAGACCACTGTTATATTCTCCTAAATTACCGCTTTTCCAGGCTAAAGAGTCCCTGCATACTCAGTTGTCCCGTGTTTGGAAGCCTTTCCATGCTTTTGATCATCTTTGTCATTCCTTCCTGAACCCTTTTCAGTATCCTGTCTGAGAGATGAGGACTAGACCTGCACACTGGATTCAAGTCCTGGGAGCACCACAGAAATACCCAGCTGCACAGTGATCTCCTCTGCTTTATTCTCTGCTCTTCTAATTTTTCTCTTTACGGCTGCTGAGCACTGAGCTGATGTCTTCATGGAAAGGGGTCTGTATTGGGACTGGTCCTGTTTAATATCTTCATCAATGACATAGACAGTGGGATCGAGTGCACCCTCAGCAAGTTTGCAGGTGACACCAAGCTGAGTGGTGCGGTCGACATGCCAGAGGGACAGGATGCCATCCAGAGGGACCTGGACACAAGCTGGAGAAGTGGGCCCGTGTGAACCTCATGAGGTTCAACAAGGCCAAGCGCAAGGTCCTGCACCTGGGTCAGGGCAACCCCCGGGATCAATACAGGCTGGGGGATGAAGGGACTGAGAGCAGCCCTGCCGAGAAGGACTTGGGGGTACTGGTGGATGAAAAGCTGGACATGAGCCAGCAATGTGCGCTCGCAGCCCAGAAGGCCAAGCGTATCCTGGGATGCATCAGAAGAAGTGTGGCCAGCAGGTCGAGGGAGGTGATTCTGCCCCTCTACTCTGCTCTGGGGAGACCCCACTTGGAGTACTGCGTCCAGCTCTGGAGCCCTCAGCA
>NW_008824231.1:434306-442645 GCF_000699105.1 Pygoscelis adeliae
AGGGTGGTGAAACACTGGCACAGGTTGCCCAGGGAGGTGGTGGATGCCCCATCCCTGGAAGCATTCAAGGTCAGGTTGGACGGGGCTCTGAGCAACCTGATCTAGTGGAAGATGTCCCTGCCCATGGCAGGGAGGTTGGACTAGATGACCTTTAGAGGTCCCTTCCAACCCAAACTATTCTATGATTCTATGATTCTATGAATTATCGTGACTCCAAAGTGTTATTCTTGCGCTCTCACCATCATATCACCTCCAGCCATGTGAGTTAGTTTGTCACCAAATATATCAAACATCAGTACATACCCACATGCATACATGCACTGGTATTTTTAGTCAGGTCTATAAATAGATTTGCAAGAATCACAGAATAGTTGAGGGTAAAAGGGATCTCTGGAGATCGTCTAGTCCAATCCCCCTGCTCCAAGGATGGAGACTCCACAACCTCTCTGAGCAACCTGTTCCCGTACCTGACCACCCTCATGGTGAAAAAGTTTTTTCTTACATTTAAAAAGAATTTCCTGTATTTCAATTCGTGCCCATTGCCTCTTGTTCTGTCACTGGGCACCACTGAGAAGAGCCTGGCTCTGTCTGCTTTACTCCCTCCCAGGTAAAAGTAGATAGGACAAAAGATTTTGGAGGGAACAATTACATGCCGTGAGACTTGGATTCAAGATCAAATGAATCTTTCCCTGTGCAACATAACGGGTGATTTAAGGCTGATAGATTGTATTTTATCTTTGGACACTGTTGTTGAGGTGGGTGATGCACAAAATGCTTTGCATACCCAAAACACACAACAGGCCAGTCTTGTACAAAGCACTCCTACTCTGCTACAACAGAAGAGGAGGGAAGTGCTAGCAGATTTTGACCTAGCAAAGGATGCCCCTATAGACTCATCACTGCTAAGTATATCCCAGTTCTTTGTGCCAACGCCTTTCTTAAAAGTCACCCTAAATTTCACTAGCAACTGATACCATCAGCAGGTCTGCTTATGGGAAAAAAAAATATGAATATCAATATTTTGTGCTGTTTCCATTGATTGCCACCTTTGGATAAAACTGCAAACCCACGTCTTTTTGAGGAGAGGGACACTGCAGGTTAGGAGGCAACTGTCCCCACAGCTCATAAACATGCAGTGGAGACACTGCCCTGCCATAGGCTTCGTACAGGCTGGGCAGGTTAGATGCTGCCTTCTATTAGTTGGGGCAGGGATGGGAGGGAAAGGGAAAACGCTAAAGAAAAGAAAAGAGTTTGCAAAAGAGAATTGTAGTTTCCATGTTAATACAGCTACACTCCCTGCCTTGCAATATAAGGTAATCTAAGGTAGCGGTAAGATTGCCCAGCCCTCTTCTCTCCAACTGCAGCTGTGGATGATGCGAATCACTGAGGCTTAACTGATGTTAGTAAGGTCATTAAGCATAACATTTACTTCCTCACAGCTAAATTGTGTCAATACCTACACTGAAGGCGCTAAGTTGTTCTCAGGGTCTGGAAAGCTGAAATACACTGAATACTTAGAGACAGTGCTCGGATGAAACAGCGCTGATACACACCCTGTGGGGGAAGTGCCTGTCCAGCCAACCACTTAGCTAAATGAAAATGCTAGAAGTAACAGTAACAAGGCTCCACATAAGAAACAAAAGAAGAAACAGGGTATTAAGGGACTCCATTGATATATAAAAATCATGTCTCCTGTGTTTTCAGCTGCCTGTGTCTTTCAGACAACACATACAAGTTCTCTAAAAGTACTCCTAGCACCAGTTGAACTGAAGCATAACACAGGATAAAGTGATCAGAGCTCAGCTGGATCCTATTTTCTATATAAATTTTGCTAGTCAACTGGGGATGATCCACTGGGAAGAAATGCACATTTTTTCCAAAGATCTAATCACATCTGAGGCTCCATTTCTTATAACATCTCTCAAAGGGCAATATCAAAACCTTAGCAGGAAATCATCTGAATGACTGGCAAATGAAATGAGCCATTAGATATTGTTCTTCTCTTTTTTTTTTTTTTGATAGGTGATAAAACGTAATGCACACAAGTGTATCAGAAAATGTATAAAAAGTTTGGTGTAATTTCACCCTGCTGTGAGCAATTCTGTTGTTTCTTCTGAAATGTTATTTCATCTGAATTAGACAAGTCATTCTGGAGAACTTGAGCCAGCCCACTCCCTGAATGTAAACTACTATATATAACCTAGTCTGGGTAGTTTTAGTTTTCTCTTAATTAAAAATTTCTTAAAAATACATATATTTGCTGACTTAGCACTAGCTCTTGTGCAGACCCTCCTTAAAATATGCTGTGGGATTTTCTACCAGATTGTCTTCTCCATCTTTCAACTATCATGATGTTATGAATGCAATGAAATACTAAATAGACATGTTTTTACATGACAGAAAGTCTGTTACTACTCAAGTCAACAGAAAAAGTATTCCCAGCCTTGAATGGGAGAGAAAAGCTTGAAAATGTTACTATGTAATACTACATTGATAACTATTTTCTAGAACAAAGAACCAGTGGTTTAACATGATTTAGATCACACAGTTCCTCACATCATTGTAAGGAAATGAATGTACTTTCCTGAAAAAGTAATTTTGCCAACTCTTATAACCATAAGCTGTCATTAGGTATCTATCTTTTGATTCTTTTAGTTACCAGTCACGACCTGGCATATAGCAATGCATCGATGTACCATCACAAATTCAGCAATACAAAGCAGCACAAAAATGATAAAAACCTTTTAATGCAGAAATGGCACATGCTGGTACATATGTGTTGAGAAGTATGGAAGACTTTTAAAGAAATATTATTTCTAAACAAATTTTTGGATTAATGAAATGCTGCTTTATTTGGAAAGCACTGAGAAAATCTCATTTGTCATGCTTGTTAATAATGGGGCACAATTAGCATAATCCCCTCAGCCCATTAAAAAAAATGCAAACATCAAATAACAGAGGTTACAAAAAATGTCTTCCTTTAATTATAAAATTTTGCCTTTTTCAAACCAGTCACGGCTAAGCTCGAGAGACACTCAGCTAACACAGTGTAAGTGAAATCCTTGAGGGAAAGCCCTGTGCTGTCAGGCTGGCACCAGCCACTTGGCAAAGCACAGCAAAGCATCACAGCTTCGTCTTTGAAAACGTGCGTGGGTGTCTGTGGCATTTTCGTTGAGGAAATGGCACTTACAGCGTGCTTAATGAATAAGGGAGTATGTTAAATTTATGGGAAGAGATAGTCCTTAAAACTGCGTATCGCAATGAAGAGCGTGAACTGCCCATTGATTTATTTTCATTTCACATAACACGAGGAGGCTTCTGGGAGACTGTATGTGTGCTAGTTATCGTCGACAGTATAGTAAAATCATCACAGCAGCCATTTCAGTAAAACTCAAAATAGCCAATAATCTCTGAAACTCCTCCTCTCCCCAAAATCCCCCTTCAACACTGAAAAATGTGTCAACAGCCCTTGGTAAATGCCACCCTCCACTGAGTCCCCCCTTGTCCAACACACATTAAACCACAAATGCGCCTATTTGGATCCACAGACCTTCCAGGCTCTCTCTGCAGCAGAGAAGCATTCTCTCATACTCCTGATCATGGTATTTACTACAGCGTAACTTAAAATTTTCCCGTTCCAGGTAAGTCACAAAGCTAAGCAGTCATCCACTGTTTATCAGCTTCTACGTACAGAACAGGGTACCTTCAAATTACTAAAAACAGAGTGATGCTTTGCGTAAAGCATTGTCCAAAGTTTACTCTCTACAGTTGGTTGAACATTTTAAGAGAAAAAAAAATATTAAAATGTAAAAAACACACCCAAATGCTGGAAGTTTAGGGATGTGTGTGGACACGTATATATAAAAAAAATGCAGCACTTCATGCAAGTCACAGTGTAGTTTTCTCACGTGCCCATCTCTTTTCCCAGTTAGAGTTGCCAGCTGGACTGTATCTGCCGTGATGCAAATGCTTTCTCTCTCCAGGAGAGAGTGAGACCATGGCATATTACAGCAAATACACCCTAAACTGGGAACCCAGCCAAGAGAAGATACAGAAAGCTGGAGACATACAAATCCTAAGAGGCAGTGGGGAGAGCATTTATAAGTGATATTTTTGGCTTTCAGACAGTATTTTTGACCATACGAATTTTTTGAGAAACAAGAAATATTTGTCATGGAAAAGGTAAATCAACTTAAAAAAAAAAAAGGAGGGGGGGGGCATCTTCTATTCATTTACAAGGCAATTTTATCGCTTATATTTCTCAAGGAAAAAATTGCTTTAAAAAGTAGCAGGGAATCTTATTTCATTCCCTGCTCTTTGCTTTGACTGTGCTGCCTCTGTCAAACCTGCTGAAGGCACTGCATGCCTGAAAGACAACCTGTTTTTTCCGTCTGTTTCAGCTGATCTAATAAAAGATATTACCTCTCCCTACAAAACTTGCCTCTCATGGAATATTATTTCATTATAGTGTACTTTGGTCTAATCTGCTACAAATGTCACAAACTATATAAATACGAAGTCTCATCGTATCCTTTTTGAAACAGACTCTGTCACCTTATCCCCATTCTGAGCAAAAAGCGCTTTAAATAATAAAGAAGAGAAAGAACAAGAACATGCCTGAGCTGCAGAAATGTGGGTTATAATGTCAGTGAAACAAAATACACGCTGCACCCTGCCCATCAGCTGCTGCACTTCATACCGAAGCGGCGTTTATTGCTGTCGTGGCACACTCTACTCCGCGTACCACAACGGGCAAGGCTGAAATCCCATTCACATTTTGGAACGTGATTTCCAGCCTATGAATTCCCTCCTACAGTTTCTCCTCACAGCGCTTCAGTTAATACCGAGATAATTGAGTCATTTGTCTCATTAAGAAATGCCACGTTCAGCACTTAGCAACTGCCATTTCAAATTTCACTCAAAATTCGGACGCATAGCAATTAATTTACCTTGCAACGTCTTAAACTTTATAGAGTATTTAAGGCATTTCTACCTCACCGCCTTTTGAAATTTCAAAGCCTGATAAAAAGAAAAAAATTGGGTTTTAATTACAAATTAATTTAGTGCACTGACACTCACAAAAGGACGCCTTTATATTAAAAAATGGATTGCACTGGCAGTCTGACTCCATTCCCATTAGGAACTTGCCCCCACATCTGTGTTCTGCACTGGGGGATCCACTTTTTTGAGGCATGGGACCACGAGGTTCATAGTCCAGTACAGAGCTGTGATTAGCATGTAGCTTTGTGTGTGGTTTAAGTTCATATGAAATGCGTAGCCATAAACATTTTAAATTAAACTTTTCGATTCTGTTTATAGCAGATACCAAAACAGCTATTTTGACAAGTTGTGGAAACCTGCTGTTGGCCTGTTGTCACAAGATGGTGCTTTCAGTGCAAGTTCTGAGGTTTGGTTTGGTTTGTTTCTTTAAAGGAAGACGTAACACTTTTGTGGCTGTCACACACCCACTTTTTTCACAGGAATCCTATTTTTGCAGTTGATAACTATATAGTTGGTTGGTGGCAGATTTTTATTAATAATATTTATGATTTAATGGGACAGATCTCCAGGGGAGGAGAACAGCTGTGCCTGCAAGATGCCCCTCAAAAATTCTTGGATCACAGACTGGCTATATTTCCTTATGGTGAAACCCAAATTCTCCAGCTAGTGCTTGACGTATCGGAGAAACAATGCATATTCAAAAGTCAAAGGACTGGATAGAGCAACAGGAAGGTGTGTGTGGCACACGAATGCAAAGCTGGGTTGCAAGGGGCTGTATGGAACTGGTGCTAAAATTTGGGGTGTAGGATTTGCTTCACATGAACAAGGCCAGCCCTGATTTTAATGCATCTTGGAACAGAAAGAGATTTTGGAACAGACAGTTGCTGTTTCAAGGAAGTCAAAAGTTTGGGGTGAGGACATGCAGCTGGCAAAAAGTGGGGTAAATATACTTACGGAATGAAGGAGAAAAAATAATACAATAAAGGAGATGGGATATCCTAACTAGAATTTCAACACTAATATCATGCCAGCAAGGAGCTATACAATATTTGCTGGGTAAATAGGGTGAAAATGTCATTTGACAATGTTATTTGATGACATTTGCAATGTTGTGGGAGTTTTAATTAACTCTCACAGAGTTAACTGCTGAGCACAGAACAAATACTGAGCAAGTGATGGCCCCTCTCCCTTCCAATCCAAGCTTAGGCAAGGCACCTGTAGAAATAAGCAGACAGGTAGAAGAGACCAAGGAATAAGGAGCAATACAAGGTAGCATGATAGGTAGTCTTCTGAATAGCCCAGCAACCACCACTGCTGGTGGTCTTTACGGCAAAAGAGAACTACACTTTAAATCATACCACAGCTCAAATCAATTATGAGACTTCTACTGAAAAACAAGCCCACTTCTGTATTTAAAAGGAATGTTAGAAGTGGAGAAGGTGCAGAAAGCAAAGAGCCAGACAAATGCAAGGTCTCAAAACTTGAACTTAGTACAACAGATCAATCAAATAGAAGGTTCAAAGGTGCCAAGCTCGTCTTCTGTAAGTATTTGCGCACAAAGAGGCAACAACTAAAATGCACACACATTTTCCAGTGGTGGTTCTTGCCCTGAAATGAAGGAGGAAAGGGGAGGGAGGGGGAAAGAAAAACCACTAAATTATGACATCATCATAAAGTTGATCTTCATTTTCACAAACAGCACAGAAAGAGCCCATGGACATCCAAAGGTTGAAGCTGAAAAATCTACAGACTATTTGAACCCCAAGTTTTGGTTTTGGATTATGTTAACTTCTGTATAGAAATTATTCTAAGAAATTCTAAAGCATCATGCAGGAGTTGGGAGTGCATAAAGATAACTGTCCCTTCTGATCATAAAGTTTATAAATATCAACAGTTCCTACAGAATTTTTTCCTATTTTTTTAATGTTCCAAATTTGAAATATATTTTTCCTAATTAACTACAGCATTTTCACAATCTGTTAGAAAAGGATCCCAAAAAGAAACCTTTCAAATCTACTTCTAAGATATTTTAACTAGCAATTGTTAGTCAAACTGTGGTAACTCATAATTCCAAGTCTGAAGTGTGTCTGCTCTTTTCTTCTGTCCCTGAGGAAGAAGTTGCAATGAACTGGGAACAAAACAATAAGATGTTTGGTAGGAATTCTTCAGCAAAAATTGAGTGGCATCTAGGAGGGTCCACTATTGCCCCCAGGGAAATGCAGATATGCATGAAGAGCTAGCATTTTGATGTGAACTCTCCCATTTCTCTAGAAACCATTACACACCTGAGCTTGTTAAAGGTGCTCACACAAAGGAACCAGAAGGTCCAGCCAAACTTTGTATATTCATTGCATAAAGCAGCTGTGTACCTCTGCACAGAAACTACCACAAGATTGGGACTTTCCTAAGCATCCCTAAGCAAAGATTAACAGAAAAATGATGAAACTAAGCAAAGATTTGCTCCCCTGAGCAGAGATTAACAGAAAAATGGTGAAACACAGGCAACTCCGGAACAGCAACTTTGCCTTCTTAAATAGGCAAACACAGCATATAAATAGTGATTACAAAACCAGAAATTTGCCTGGCAGTCCACTCAAATACATGTCCTAGAGCTTTTCTATCTTGTGACTCTATTTTCAAAGTAGAGAGTAGCTTTTTACTTTTTTTCACTACATTCATTTAGATCCCATCAGCTGCTACATGTTAATGTGCTCCGCAGGTTTCATTCCTGTAGTTCATAAGGGTACTTAAAACATCTGAGGCACAGCAAGGAATCCTTCAGCCTTGTATTCTTGGATCAGTTCATAACTACAGCAACATCCACACATCCTGTGCATATTAAGTGCTCAAGCCTCACCGCTCAAGTGGTAGAAGGCAAAGGCGGGGACTGGGAGAATGAAGTGCTGCCCACTGTGGGTGAACATCAGGTTCGAGACCACCTAAAGCACCTGAAGGTGCACAAGTCCATGGGACCCGATGAGATCCATCCGTGGGTCCTGAAGGAACTGGCGGATGAAGTTGCTAAGCCACTATCCATCGTATTTGAGAAGTCGTGGCAGTCCAGTGAAGTTCCCACTGACTGGAAAAGGGGAAACATAACCCCCGTTTTTAAAAAGGGAAAAAAGGAAGACCCGGGGAACTACAGGCCAGTCAGTCTCACCTCTGTGCCTGGCAAGATCATGGAACAGATCCTCCTGGAAGCTATGCTAAGGCACATGGAGGACAGGGAGGTGATTCGAGACAGCCAGCATGGCTTCACCAAGGGCAAGTCCTGCCTGACCAACCTAGTGGCCTTCTATGATGGAGTGACTACATCAGTGGACATGGGAAGGGCTACA